>NW_026929667.1:0-38332 GCF_032062105.1 Saccostrea cuccullata | reverse complement strand
TGGACGATTTCTAATAGGATACATAAAATTTTCTCCATGGACAGAATTGGAGGAGGTCATGAACTCACACTTCTGTTTCGCCTTATCTGATTTGAAGTTTTAATAACTTTTAAATGAAATAAGATTTTTAATTAATTTTTGTGTGAACTGTTATAAAGATATATAATTCGTGATATTATACAGAAAAAATTAACTTCAAATCTGTGTCCAACTACCTTTAAACCGAATCGGACTGTAACGCTTCGGAACGCCTGCCTTGTGTTGAGAACAAAACCTCCGATGTAATGTTTTATAATTTTATTTAGTAATACATGAACAGCGAAAATAAATAACAGTGTTTGAAATTCACAAGACTCAACCCTTAGGATATAGATCTAAGACAAAATCAGTACAACTATTGATAAAGAACTGGCACTATTTCCAGTAAATCGTAATTTAAGTATAAATTCCCCCGACCAAAATAATACGTAAAGGCTCTCTATAAATGACTTATAAGAATTTACAAATAAGTATCCCGCTACTAGTTCAACTACTAGCACGCAGTCGAAATATTTTCCAACTCCTAAACTGGGCTAAAGAAGATAAAAATAGTTAGTTCTCAGCTAGTAATTATAAATAAAACTATTAATATATAGTAATTATTAATTTAGTCTAACTTAACATTACGTATTATGTACTTCAGTCACTTAGATACTGAAATACTACACACCTTAAATTACCCTGGACAAAACTGGTGACATAAAGAAAACGAGAGAGCAAATGATATTCAGCATCTGAGTATTTAAAGAATTAATTAAACCCGCAAATATTCATAACCGATCATTATAAATAATCCCATCCCGTAACTGCGTAAGTTATAATCAGCCAATCTAATATAATTATTGTCCCGTAATGAAATCTCACTCTCGTACATCGTATGTAAAATTATTACAATACGTAAATACTATAGTAAATTAAACAAATTAATAAAATCTAAATTTACACTTTTAAAATCTCATTCAACACTGTTTAATTAACATTTAATTTAAAAGAATTTACAATCAAATCCTCCGCCAACATAACTACGGTAAAAAAAGATCACCGTGATGCATCATGGGAAAATACACAAATAAACAAGTATGTCGACAGAAGTTTCATTGAAACGTGTGTGCTGGAAGACGATAAAAACATTTATTATACTTCAGTTAAAATGTTTCCTATACAAAGTTCAGAATGAAAAATTGCTATCTTTTATAGTTCATGCATAGCAAAGCTATACCCCGGGGTATAGCTTTTGCTATCCACCCTCGGAAAATTTTCATCCAATTTTTGCCTCCAGTTTTGATTTCCAGCGATAAATCTATTGACTGATGATGTCATAATGACTTCAGTAGCATTGTGACATCATTAGGATATTCTTGCAGTATTATCTTACTCCAAAAAAATTCAAACCTCAGAAATTATAATATACATCAGTTTAATAAAACGCTTATCCACTGTTTGTGAGTGGGATAGTTCTTTTATCAATCCCTTGACAGCGACTATTCCCCTCGGGCAAGCCCTCGGAGAATAGTTCCCTGTCGCGGGTTTGATAAAAGAGCTATCCCACTCACAACCCGTGGATAAGTGTATACTATCACACGACAAATAAGATAACTATAAGATAATCCTTAATTACAGCGCAACTTTATAATTACGTATGTACAATTAAGCCAACAGAAAGCGTGTAATTAAATAGCAAGGCGAAGTCTGACATTCAACACATCGAAACATAAAAAAATGGCATAGATCTTCGCTACATTTAGGCAACCAATAATTAAGAAATAACTCTCACTGGACATTTCAATACTGTATAGGAATTGATGGATGAATTAAAAGTGTGCATGAAAGTGGTCTAGAAAGAAATACCAAGATAAAAAAATAAGATTCAAGAAAAATGGGGATAGGGATCGTTACAAGGCCATTCTTTAAACGTGAGAAAAAGTAGAATCTGCTTGCATAGAACGACATATAGATGTGTTTGACGGGGAAATTTTGTATTTTTGAGATATAATACACCCTTACATTTTTTTTTCATTAAAGAAAGAGTGTGGGGGGGTATTATCCACACTCCAGGTGCCTGTGTCTAAACCTTCTTGTTTTTTTATTAAAAAAACGTACATCTTTTTTATAGGTTACTCCATGATCATGCCATGTGTTCATTGTGTATGATTAGGTTGTCGCTCTCAGTTAATTGCATACCTTTCCCTTGACAAACCGTTATCTCTAAATCGATTGAGAGTCTCTTAAAAGTGGTACCGGGCAAATCGTCAGTGCACAAACTACATAAAACGGAAGTCTATATAAACGTCACAAGTTACAGGGTGTGTGAGGACCCTTAAGCCAATGAACTACATTCATAGTTATGATGAGGAAGGTTGTCTCTTCCAAAAGTGTGAATTTCATGCCCGGGTTCCGATGGTAGGGCGGGATTCCAATGATTATATAAAAAGATATAGTGAAAATACATTATTTTATAAAATCTTATCTTCTGCTCCTGAATATAAAACATTAAACTATGTACATAAATATTTTGAAAAGGGATTCCTTTTCCAATGCTCTGAATGTCATGGCCCTAGGGTCAGGGGCCTGTTCCCCCTCCCCTCATTTTTACCCAACGTTACTTGTACTGTTGAAAATGTGCATTGAAAGGCTGGTTCTTCCCCCTGCTTTTCAACATTTTGAAGTAAGTAAAATTTTTTTTCTAAAGCTGCCCCCCCCCCTCACTTTAAAAAAAATGCTACGTCACTGTAACACTGATGATCTATAAGCAGGGTTCTCCACATTTGAAAATTTAACCATGGAGGAAGCTGCGCGAAGACGAAATGTCACCCAAAACACAAATGCGTGTTAGATTTCCTAATCTTCATTAATCAATGATTGGTTTTACATTTTTTGAACTAAACCACTGCAACACAAAGCAATTGAATAACTAAAACTTTTAAAGTTAAAAAATAATAATTAAATTGAAAAGGATTTATCCTGTATCTTACTTCACAAATGTACCAAAATTTGCCCAAACCTGTAGTAACCTTCTGAAGGACTTTAAAGAAAAATTGTTGATACAGTAAGTCAGTAACCTTGGTAATATTTTTCAGAAATTAATAATTATAAGAATTATAGCCTGTAGTATAAAATGTTCTGTTTCAAAATAACTAAAACTGATGAAGGGTAGTATTTTGTAAGTTTACACACAAAGGAACATTTGGACCAGTGTCCCTTTTTTCTAAACGTTTTATTTTTCTAGATATTGCATTTATCACCAAGTTTTGTTTCCTTCTCCACGTGGCCCAGTGCTAAAAATAGCGCCACGCGAACGTTTCATAACAACGGGAAGTAATTCTAAAAGTACTACTATACTTATTAAAACTAATAATAAGCATAATAATAATAAGACGGAAATTGAGACGTAGCCCAATGTACATTTTATCAAAAAGATAATAAAGTTAAAGCTGAAAAAACAGAGCATGGGAAATTGTTAACTATGGAGGAATATGAAATTTTTACGGAGCATTTTCTTCTGACACAGCATGCATGATGATTTTCATGCTCGTAATTGTCATCTTTTATAAACCCGTGACATATCCAATCATGTAGAAAACATGTTGAAGTTCTCCAAAATTATTTACATGTGTATTGGATAATTAACTCTTAAATTAAAATATGGATCATCTGATCAGCTGATTGACTCTCCACCGATTGTCACGCTTCACAACGTAGTCGCTGATTACCGACGTGTTTGTTTAGCACAATCTGCTTTCCTTTGAGGCATGCGAGGTGCATAGCAGTCGTAGTATAAACTCAATTATCTACTCAGGTCATAAAAAAAAGTATGTGTTAGGACTGAAATGCAATAAAATTTAATCATTGCGGCTGCCGAATTAAACCATGGCGCAGCTCGTTTAACCATGGCGCACATGGTAAAACCCCGTGTGGAGAACCCTGTATAAGTACATAATTATGATGTGCAAGCTTAAAGGTGCTTCTTCCTTAATTCTGAATTTCAAGGAAACTACATCGTGATTTAATGTGATAGGTTTGCAGGGCCAGTAAGGGATATGCGTGTATTGTGATTATCATTCAAGATAGATATTGCAATGTTTGAAATAATTAAATGTATGATTGTCAAACCGTAGCAATTCTTTACTTGCAAACTATGATCAATGATAGCTTCAATTCTCCGTTGAAAATAGTCTGTCGATTTGAAACATGTTGCATACACGTGGTCTAGGTCATCGGCATATTCTCATAACAGAAATATCGTATACATTATTTCTATATTACATTTTCGTCTTTTAAACTGTATAAGTAGTGTTTGTTAGTTTTTTTATGCTACCGACTTATAGCAAAATCATTACCGAATATTTTAAACGCCAAGCAAAAGCCAAAACAATACAGTTCAAAAATCACGTCTCGGAAATAAAAAGTGTAGTTCCGATTTTACTATTTATCGGTGACGTAGTGTGAGTATTGGTCTACTTAAAGGTATTCAACCCATCATAGCCTCAGTTTCAATGAATCTAAATGCATAACAGATACATATTGGCTGAATACTCGGTATATGTAGACAAAATCATCATGTTTAAGTATCAATGTTTTAGAGCGGAATGTGACCTGAATTTCTACCTTGACCTGCCCTTGAAATACTCTCCTCCTTTGCCTATAGTAAAACAAAAATCAATTTTAAAAAATCAATCTGTTAAAGATTAGTTTTCAATCGTCAAGATCTAGTAAATGAAAGGTGCCTACATTTCTATTAAATTTAAGACTTATATTCCTTTAATCCTGTTTCATAAGTTTAGCTTGGTTGAATAATGTGTTTTGAGGCATAATTCGTTGGGAATGATGATGAAAAATCATATTTGAAACTGTCATTTCATATGAAAAATTAAGAAAACAAGATATGGATATGGGAGTTTTTTTTCCATATCCGACAAAGAATACGTATCCATATTGCCTAGAGTCTTTCAGAAAACGGTAGCCTCTTCTGTAAGATAATATCAAGTCTAACATAAGGATGGACACTATCAGGCTAGCTTTAGATGCTGGATCTGACCTACATTTTCGAGATGAGTTCCAAGGTAAAGTTTTTGAGCTGGTCAATTTCTAAGTAAATATAAGTCCTTCCAGGACCAAAATTTCATGTATTATGGACTAGGGACGGACCTATCAGACTTGCTTTGAACGATGGATCTGACCATTAATTGAAGGGTTTGGGTGACCAGGTCATCCAAAATACATTTAACTTTAAGCCCTACCTGGATCAAGCTTGCATGGACACTTCCAGACTTGCTTCAGTTGCTGGATTTGACCTTCATTTTCGAGAAGAGTGACCAGGTTAAAGTTTTTGGAGCATGTTTATTATAAAACAACAATAAGCCCTGCCTGCACCATACTTGCATGGATGATGAATCAAGGGATGGACACTTCCAAATTTTGTTTTTGGTGCTGGATCTGATCTGTACTTTCCAGCTTAGTGATTAGGTTAAAGTTTAAGGAGCAGGCCCGTTTCCAAGTAAGTTTAAGCCCTACCTGGAACATACTTGCATGGATGATGCATCTAGGGATGATCACTACTAAACTTGATTCGGATGCTGTATCTGACCTTCATTTTCTGGATGAGTGACTAGGTTAAAGTATTTGTAGTAGTTCCATTTTTACGTAACTATAACCCTACCTGGGACCAAACTTGCATGGATGATACATCTAATGCTATGTTCACACACGGGTTTTATTCGCAGTAAATCAAACAAATCCAATTAAATTGCGTTCCCACGACAGCTAATGCAAAGTAAAGTAATGCAAATTAAAATTCTACTTCTACAGTAAGGCGTAAGTAGGGCGCTATTCTGACATCATTTGCAAATCACGTCACATTATGCAGTAGCAGATGTATTTGACATAATGTTACAGTGTCTGTACACATATTTTAGTGATTAACACAATTTTCCTCAGTTTTTGACTCAATCATAGTACAAGTACTAAAAGCTGACCACCGACATGTAGCATTTGACTTAATTTTGCCATTACGGATGCCTCAAAATTTAATTCGAATTAGCTTTATTTGCTTAACGTTCTAATGGACCTAATGCTAAGTAATTTAAAGTACCATGAATTAATTCGAAGTAAACAATTCCGTGCAATTTCGCATTAACTTACAAGGCATGTATGCGTGGTTCAAATTTAATTCACATTAACTTACGTTTAATACAAATTAAACTCTCCAATTTCAATCAAAAAGTACGTCACTCTGATCTACTTATGGTATTTTATAGCTATATTGAAATACCCCTTCAGTCCTTACTGGGTAAGAATCATTAAACTTTGAAAGTTGGTGCATCTTGGGTCTAAGTATATTTAGAGTTCAAACTTCAAATAGAAGTGATAGATTGTACAATTTATCAGAAGAGCGATTTAAGACCCTTTGGCCTCTTGTTACGTAACTATAACCCAACCTGGACCAAACTTACATGGATGATACACTAAGGATGGGCACTACCAGTCTTGCTTCGGATGCTGGATCTGATCTACATTTTCCAGATGAGTGGCCAGGGTAATGTAATTGGAGTAGCTCTATAATATTATAGCCCAATTTGATTTTACTTACATGGTTGGCGCTTCTAAGGATGGACACTATCAGCCTTGCTTCGGTTGTAGGAAATGAAAGACATTATCTCGATTACTAAACAGGAGAAAGATTTTGGAACAGGTTAATTCTCAATGAATATTAAAACTTACCTAAACAAAACCTGCATGAATATTTTTTTAGGATTTATACTAACTATAAAGAAATGTTAATTGTGTTACTTAAACTGATAACATTCGTCAGGGTGTGTTTTATTTAATCTTTGACAACTGTAGACGTACTTTTTTCCATGGGGTAATAATTCCGCGGAATTTTAATTTCTGTTTAATCCGCGGGTAGAATATCATGCGGATTTCTTAGACTGTCGGTATATGCATTATATTTATATTAAGTACGCTTGGATAAATTTCCGCGAACCGCGTACATATCGTAAATTAATACCACGCGGAAAAAGTACTACTACACTATTTTTTTTAAATATAAATTTACTTGGATCCATATGACACATCATCCTTTGCATGGATGATGTATCTTAAGATGAGCAGAACTGGACTTGCTCCGGATGCAGGATTCGTCCTACATGTTCCAGATAAGTGACCAGATTAAAGTTTTTGGTGCAAGTCAATGACAAAAATATGATAAAGCCTATCTAAATCAAACTTGCATTAATAGGGCATCAAGAGATGAAAGCTCGCAGTCTTGCTACAGGATTTGAATTTTATTTCCTCGATGTGATACTAGTTTGAAGTGGTTAGATAAATCCATTCCCAAGTAATGGCAAGCTCTATCAGATCATATTATATACATATTAGGATGTACACTAATAGATAATTTGTTAATATGGGACTAATTTGCTTTATAAACAATATAAATTGAGGGGACCAATTTAATATCTGATAACCTTATATGTTTTGTAAAACTCTATGGTTTAGGACCAATTTGGCATATCTGCATGAAGTAGTACAAAATTAGCATTGAGTCACTTGCTAACCAAACAAAATTTGACATTTTTTGCACTTATTGCTTTGCATTATAGATCCTTCGACTGTGTCCAGTTTGACAAATAAAGACATTATAGAAGAAGATGACTTATCTGTCAAGTGTTCTGTCACCAATGGAAATCCCTCCCAATACACTGTCTACTGGACCAAGACAGGTGACTCTGGATTTAGACAGAATGGTGCTGTACTACGGATACAGAGAATACAGAGAGGCAGTGCTGGTACCTACACGTGTACAGCACAAAACAGTTACAGCATTGGAGGCACAGGATCAAGCAGTCAGTCCATGACTGTCAATGTACTCTGTAAGCTATTGTTTAGGAGGAATTTGACAAACATGTAGTTAAAGATATAAAGGAACCAAAGCTGATAAAATTAAACATTTTTTTACGTTCGAATAAAGAGGGGACTTTTTATAACACCGAAACTAGCAATATCTATCAATTTGGCACTGCTCCCACAGTCACTTTTTATTTTAATGTAAAGATAAATATTGATAAAAACATTTTAATACTTGTTTTAATTGTAAAACAATCAAAATGTTATTTTAAAAATAGCATTGAATGTATGCTTTGGAAATTTGTTAAATTGTGAGTATCGTTCAATTATTTTAATTATACTTTTGGAATCAATCTTTTGTATCTGTCATATTTTGAAGTACTCATAAAAATAGGAGAAATTGTTAATTTTTGGCTTTTTAAAATGACCCGATTGGTAGCAAGATGGTAAAATTTTGTGTTTTTCTTACATATAATGTACAATATAGTATTGCTTATCATACTTGAATTTCAATTTGAGCAAAAAGTCTAATGTAGTATTTGTATAACTTGCTTTAAAGTGCGAATAATTGGCATTTTCCTATATGATCCTATAGTAGTAGTACCCTTCTTTGAGAGGGTCCCTTAATATTCCCTTAATATTATTGGAAGGTTGGATACTTATTTGATATTTCTTTTCTTTTAGATCCTCCTGTAGTACTACGAGGGCCAACATTTTATGCAAATGAGAGTCAGGAGATTACATTATTTCGGAACATTTCCAGTAACCCAGCTTCAGATGTATCCTGGTTCAAAGGATCTGAAAAAGTTCATAAACAAGAGTCAGTGACTACTGCCAAATATACTATAGATAAGACCAAATGTACAGATACTGGGAATTACACACTTAAGGCCAGCAATAAAATCAACAGTGACTCTGCACAAGTGCAATTGTTTGTTTATTGTAAGTAGAAACAAGGGTTAATTTTTAGCTCTACTGGTCAGAGACCATGCAGAAAAGCTTATGCGATGGTAATGCGTCCGGCGTCTGTCTAGCTATTTGTCTGTCTGTCTGTCTGTCCTCCTACAGTTTTGGTCTGAATTCAATATAACTTGGCACACAAGTAGAGTACACTAAAATAGATAATTTTCTTTATCGGTTTTTGATTTCGATGAATAGTGTTGCCGTGGTTACTAAAAATAGGTATGTTTTTGAAAATTTTTCAAAATGCTATTTCTCCTACAGATTTGGTCTGATTTCTATATAACTTGGCACACTAGTAGACTACTCTTAGACACTGAATTCTATTTATCGGTATTTGATTTCGTTGAACGGTTTTGCCGAGGTTACTAAAAATAGAAATTTCTGTGAATAACTTTCAAAAGGCTACTCCTCCTACAGTTTTGGTTTGATCTCAATATAATTTGGCACACAAGTAGACTATATTAGGATAGATAAATCTATATGTCGGATTTTATTTTGATGAACAGTGTTGCTGTGGTTAGTAAAAATAGAAAATTCTGTAAAATATAATGAAAATGATACTCCAAACACAGTTTTGGTATTCTTATTATTTAATGTGGAATGCAAGTAGACTATACTAAGATACATAATTGTCTTTATCTTTTTTTAACTTTGTTATTTTGATGAATGGCGTTGCCATGGTAGGTAAAATTGAAAATACCTAAACTTTTATTAAAAGCTACGCCTACAGTTGTAGTCTTATTGCAATATCTTGCCACAAAATGAGACTTAATCAACGATCATTATTCTATTAATTGCTGTTGTAAAATTTCAAGTCCCAAGCTTCTTTTCTCTTTTTTTTGTTATAAGTACAGCCATTAGAGCTTCAGTCTCGATAAAGACTTCTGGTTTATAATTTGATGATATAGACTTAATTATCATCAAGAACAACCAACTCATTCAATCAATAGTACAAAATATAAAAGATACCAATAATTTTTTGTTCCCCTGCACATATATATTTTCAATGCCAAAATTTGAGGAAGTTGAAAATGTTCAACTATTAACGCACGACGATCAATACATTACCTAAGTCTTACGTCCTTCTGTCCTCTTTAAATTTTGAACATTTTCTTCTCCAGACACATGTACCATTATATCAACCGAACAAATCATTCTTGGGTCAAAGGTATAAAAGTTTGTTCGAATTCAGAGTCTTGCACAAAATCTCTAAACAAGAATTATGAAAAAGAGTGGAGAAAAAATAATTTAATACGAAGAATCCTTGGTAAAAAAAAAATGAAACTATGGTAAATTTTAAGTGTGAGTGGCTCAAGAGACCTATTGCTCCTCTCTCTATCCTTCATTGTGCATTGTCAGTCGTGCGACGTTTGTCATGTGGTACGTATATAATTTGTACATTTTCAGCATGTACAGGTAAAGGGGAACAAACCTTTTGAAATTTATTGGCCCTGTCCTCTGGTGCCTCAAGGATAGGTCTAAAACAATCAAAATAAGTGCAGTTAGGAAAATTCTTCTTTACTCCTAGACATCAACCAGTCAAACTATCAGTATGATTGTAACAACAATTGAGCTTTGTAACTAAATTGTGTAATTCGCGGTGTGGAGCAAAAAATAGTTTCTGCTCCTAAATATTCAGGAAACAAACAAACAGTATAGTTTTGATGAGCAAAAGTGTCTCTAACAAATTGCGAATTACATAGCCCCTGGGTCAGGGGTTCTAATAATACTTTCGGCAGGGTTGATTATATCAGGACAATTTTTCAAAAATAATTCACCTTTTCTCTTGGGTATTGAGCCAATAAACTAAGTGCATAATTTTGATAACAAATTGCGAATTACATAGCCCCTGGGTCAGGGGTTCTAATAATACTTTCGGCAGGGTTGATTATATCAGGACAATTTTTCAAAAATAATTCAATTTTTCTCTTGGGTATTGAGCCAATAAACTAAGTGCATACTTTTGATATGCAAAGGTGCCTATTTCAAAATTGTGAATTTCATAGATCCAGAGATTCTGTTTTTAGAGTTGAACTTTTATCAGTATATAAAGCATGATGTTTTTGCATAAATAAAGGTAACATTTTTCTTGCAAAAAAAATCAAAGTACTCAGAAGTACAGAAAGCCGGGCTCATTTACAGAGTAGAATGGATTTCTGACACGAATCACTTTTATATTCTGATGATTTTTTTTTAAACTATCAATATAAATGATAAGACACTGACAGTGAGTTTTTCAATCCTAATACCACGGTCCGATTTTGCCAGAATCAGAATTAATCTGGTACCGCAGCTGAATGTAAACAAACAGGAAAGTCTGGTTCCCTCTCCTGCTTTACCTCATATGTGTAGAGAACTACGGTAACACTGATTTTCAAAAATCCTTACGCTAATGAACTATGTTCTTTGACTTATGAAGTTTTCAAAGTCATTACTACTAATGTTTATTTTATATAGATAAAACTTCATTTTATTTTTGTTGCTTTATTTGGCGTTTGTATTATCTCAAAAGCGGTTGAGAGTAAGAACTATATTTTTGCATGTAACTTTAAAATGGCGACTATGGGGTCAACATCCTGCCTTGAACTGGATCACATAAGCCGGCAATTGCTCTTTGAGCAATAAGCCCGGCTAAAAATAAAATTAGATGATATCATTGTGTTATATTCATGAAATTTACGTAATCCTCTGAAGTGCTGCTGATGTCAAACGTGGTCTCCTGTATTTTTTTGCACACATTTGGTGTTCCATGGTTATAGTTTATGTTTTATAGGTTAGATATGGTGCTGTGTCTAACATTAAATCCTCTTGTAATTTTAGACTGCGATACACCTTCTTCCTGTCGCCCATTTCCCTTTCTGTGCTATGCAACATTCAGATGAGCATTTTTAGACAGCGTAAATTTTCAGATAAAATCAGATTCAAAATATCGAGACCCCCCCCCGTTGATAGCCCCTTTGTGCCTGAAATTTGTACAATAGCTATAATGTTAAGAATTTGCATTTAAAAATAGCGCATTTTACTCGGATGCATCGTATCAATCCTTAAAAAAGGTATGTCAAAACAATCCTAAATTTTTCAGCTATTATTCCTGCAATGTGTTTCTTTTTTATGAGTATATTTATTCATGTTTATTAATCAGATGGGTATCAATTTATGATATTACGGTTTCACAAAAGGTAAACCTGCCCAAAAATTTATTTAATAATAGCTCCAAAACTATGTGGTTTATAAAGTTAAAAACTTTTTCAGTTTATAAATATATCATCAAGTTACAGAAAAAAAGTTATCACTTGATAACAAATACTTTAAACTTGAGGCCCATGGGACACATCGCTCATCTGAGCACTGTGGCTAGGAAAATAATCAGTTCACTAATGCATAAGTGGTTCCGATCCTAAAAGGGTTGGCGGTATGATTTGAACAAACCTGTGTCTATGCAAACTTGAATCGACACTAATAAGGATGCTTACATATTTTTTTACTGTGGTTTTTTCCCTATAAGTTTGAACTTTAATTGTGGTCCCACCCAACCCTGAGGGTCATGATTTTCACAAATCGGTATCTAAACTACATGAGTATGTGTTCATGTAAACAAGACCAATCATGATTTTGCTGTTCTCAAGAAGATTTTCCTATATATATTCCTTTGTAAAACTTGGATCGTCCATTGTGGCCCCGCCCTACCCCCGGGGGTCATAATGTGAACAAACTTGAATCTACACTACCTGGGGATGTTTCACATAAGTTTCATCTTTCCCGGTCCAGTGGTTATTGAGGAGAAAAATTTTGAAAATTCACAGCTTTTTTTCAGTAATTTTTAATTATATCCCCTTGGAATAGGGCATGACTCTTCATATGAAAAAATTTGAATCACCTTCATCCAAGGATACCTTGTAGCAAGTTTGGTTCAGTGGTTCTTGAGAAGAAGTCAAAAAATCTAAAAAGGATATTTATCGAGAAAAATTCTTTTAAAAATGCATCTTCTTTATAAAATACACTAAGTTAACATACGAACTTTTAGTGAAATTCATCATTGCATAACATCATAACATCTGCCATTTGCATTATATATATATATATATATATATATATATATATATATATATATATATATATATATATATATATATATATATATATATATATATATATATATATATATATATATATATATATATATATATAATGCTTTCAATAACAGCCTTTCAGAGACCATTAACGTTCAACTTGCCCTTCAACAGCTGTTCAATGATGATGGTTTTCACTAAAAGTGCAGTATGGAACGCCATCACTGCCTTATAGCATAAAACTATGCATTCATTATGTCAATCTATCATTATGTTTATTTCAGTTATACTTTATGTGAAACTAATGCAATGTCCTTCAAAGTAAAAGCAATTGATTAATTTCATGCATATTTTGGTCACTATAAAGATGAGAGGGGGGATCTCCCCTCTCCCCACCCACACATTGGTGCACGTATGAAATTCGATGCGTTTACACTTTTTAAAAAAAAAAAAAAAGAAGGGTTGAAGACTGATAAAAAGCTTAGGACAGTGTTTTGTAGTTAGATCAGAATTTTCGTACTTTTCAAAATAAAATGAAAAAATTGCTGCATTCCTAATGTAGAATGTGCTACACATACTATTTGATTTGCGATAATTATGAGATTAAACGGCCATTGAATTTCGACGTTAAAGAAAACAATCGTTAGTAAGGATTCCACGGGAACTTGATCCTATCTATAAATTTTAACCTGATATTTAATTAAGGAATTACTAAGTCTTGTGTATAATTTAATATTTGATATATTTAATTTAAATTATTTGCAATGTTTAACATATGTGCATGTAATATTGAAAACACAAAACGAAATTTTAGGCATAATCTAAACCTTACGTGACACAATAAAGAGTTGAAATATTCTAAGATATACTGACAAGAGGCTAACATTTTAGAAACAATGTAAAGATACAATGGCATAACATAATAATGATTTGTCAAAAAGTTAGGGAAAATTGACATCATGTAATAGATTCCCGTCGTCCTGTAGCATATTGATGACACAATGTAATAAAGAATTGGCCACATGTGACAATTTGTTCAGATCATGTAATGAAATTCTGACATCGTGTAATATAGACTTGATATTGAATTAAAGATAAATTCACATCATGTAATGAACTACTTAGACCAAATAGTAGAGAGTGCACATAATGTAATAATGAGCTGAAAATATATAAAAACATCTTTACACCACGTAAAATTGTAAAGAGCTGATATAATGCAATAGAAGATTTTCGCAGTGTAATTAAAGTGCGACTTAATGCCATAAAGACTAAACATAATGTAATGGAAAGTTGACATAACGCAATAGTAGTGCGTGTAAATGTCATAAAGAGTTGACATAATGTAATGAAAGATTGACATAATGCAATAGTATTGTGGGTTAATGTCATAAAGAGTTGACATAATGTAATGGAAGGTTGACACAATGCAATAGCAGTGTGAGTAAATGTCATAAAGTGTTGACATAATGTAATGGAAGGTTGACGCAATGCATTTGTTGTGTTCTGCTATAAGGCAGTAACGGCGTTCCATAGTGCAGCATTAAACATACAGGTTCTTTAAAAAAAATATGCATCATTTTTATATACTTTTTCTCAAATAAATTATTTTTTAAAAATGTTTTCAATTACCTTTAATCTGTTAATCAATGATATATTTATACGATGTGAACGTTTTACCTTGAGCTATTGTAAAAATAAATTGACCTTTGGTGAAAACTTAAGAATAATAAAAACTCTCTCACGAAGACTTTTTGTAAATCTGTAATTCTAAATTCTTGTAGATTGAATTTAAAAAAAAGCTTTAAAAAGCACAATATTTAGCTATTAATTTGCCTATATTTTGTTGTAATGTACATTTGATCTTTTATGCTGATTTTAAACAAAAAGAAATTCATTTCGAAAGAAATTTTCTAAATATTGTTTAAGTCATAAATTTCAAAAACAGAGATTTTGTGGATTTTTTTCTATTTATGAGCCTGTGTCCTAAAAATGGCTCAAAGATATATAATCTTTAGTCAATGTGAAAATTGTTAAAGCTGCACCGGCTGCAATACATTGAATTACAAGGAAGCTTCATGTAATCTTCATTGATTCAAAAGCAAGTTCTTAAATTACTCAATTTGAAAAGTTTGAAAATCCTTTAAAAAAGACTTTTCCGACAAAGGTTTTACCTTATTGAGATTCCAAAAGTTTTAGCGTTCTGGTTACAAAACTTTTTCTTCTCTACAGGTATACCACAAATGGTAAAAAACATTACACTTGGAATAACAGATGAAATTGGAATTGAATTTTCAGTCAATGTCATAGCATATCCAAAACCAAGTTATCAACTAACACGTATAAACAAAACTGTTGTCAGTGAAATGACTAGCAAAATTTTTGTGAATGCTGTGAATAATTTCACTATCAGATATAACCAGACATCGGTTACAAAGAGCGATTATGGAGTTTACATTTTGAAAATAAAAAATACCGTTGGAGAAGCTGATATATATGTTGATGTCATTCCTAAAAGTAAGTCTTCATTTTTAGTTCTACTGGACAAAGACCAGAAGAGCTTATGTGATAGTAATGGGTCCGTCTTTTCAGCCTGTATGTATGTCCCTCTGAAAACACTTCTTCAAAATGCTACTACAGTACCGACTGGACACAACTTAACAGAAATCGAACACGGAGCGCACCCGGGTTCGCTCTCTGGGTCTGCTTAGGGTTCGCTCGGGGTCCGCTAGGGCTGACACCGAGCGGACCTAAAGCGAACCCGTAGCGGACCCCGAGCGAACCCGAAGCTGACCCAGAGAGCAAACCCCAAATTCAGTGTCCCAGAGAGCGAACGCGCGTTCGGTATTTCTTTACAGAGCTGTCCATCAGTTTTAGCGATTAACCAATCAGCGCGTCAACCAATCAAAATAGCATATTGATCTGTCGATTTGGATAAAAGATCGAACGTGTTGATTTAATTCAATATAAATCCAAACATTGTACATAGAAGCAAAACGTGTAAATGCAAAGTGTAAATCTATTATGATAATGAAAATATTAGTCTATATTTATTTATTTCAATTCTCTGGGTTGTATTTTATATTTATTTTTTTTCTATTGAAGCAATTAATAAATTATATATAATTTTGATTCTCCACGTAGAATGGTACATGAATATTTACGTATTTATTTTCTGTAGTACTTTATACCAGGATTTAAAGTCCATGAGTAAAAAATTGTGTAAATACATCGGTCAATAGGTAAAAAAAGAAATCATTAATTGGTTTTTTTACTGACAAAAAGAGGATAGAAGAAAAATAGTTGGTATATGACAATTATTGCAAAATTTTATCATCTGAAGATACAAACAGTACATTATTCAATGATTTATTTCCATTTTCTCAATTTACATGTTCCTTCAATTTATTCTAAATTCACATCTAAATTATTGATTTTTTAATTGGGCATAAAAAATAACAGGTACGCCGGGTTCGCTCTAGCAGACCAAGAGCTGACCCGAAACGAACGCAGAGCGAACCCGGAGCACCCGGAGCGGTCCCAAAATTTTTAAAAGCGAACCCGAAGCGGACCCCGAGCGAACCCGGGGTCAGCTTCGGGTTCGCTCTAGATAGTGTTAGGTTGTGTCCGGTTGGCACTGTATATAACAACTTTTACATTTTTCGATTGTTTTCAATATAACTTGGCACACAAGTAGACTACACTAAGATACATAATTCTATTTCACGATTTTTGATGTCGATAAACGGTGTCGCCGTGTTTACTAAAAATAGAAATTTCTGTGAAATACATTCAAAATGCTTCTTTACCTACAGTTTTAATCTGATTTCAGAATAACGTAGCACACAAGTATACTAAACTAAGATACGCAATTCTGCATATTGATTTATGATTTTGATGAACGATGTTGTCCTGTTTACTGTTAATAGAAAAGATGATGTGACATAACTGCTATCTTGGGCCTCTCTTTCCACGACAAATTATATACAGTGCAGTGCCATAAGTGTTTCACGTTTTTATTCCCGCTTTTATTGAAAAAAAATATTTCATAGTTGCATTCTTGTAAATATTTCTGTAAATACGATGTCAATCCCGACTAAATTTAGACAGTATTATATTTAGCTTATCTGCGTCACACGGGAGTTCCCCTGCGGACGCGGGTCTATTTTTATAGCAGTAGCAAACGTAAACAAAACATGGCTTCAAATCGCCGAGAAATGACAGGTGCTCTAAAACAACAAATACTACGTCTAGATAATGAGGGTAGGAAAAAAGTTGAAATAGCTCAAATAACTGGATACGACCGATCTACCATATCAAAGTTTTTGAAACGTTATGAAACACGAAAAAGTATCGAAAATGATCCACGAAGCGGACGACCCAAAAAGATGAGTGTCCAGTCTGAACAGATTTTTTTAAAAGGTTAGTTCTTCGAGATCGTAGGCAAAATTTAGGAGATTTAACAGAAGAATTTAATCGTTCTGTACCTCGTCCAGTTTCTAAACGGTCTGTCCAGAGAAAATTACATTTGTTGAGTTACACACGACATAAAGTAGCAAAAACCCTCACAATATCAGCTGTCAACAGAAAAAGACGAATTGATTGGTGTAAAAACCATAGAAACTGGACTGTAGATAATCAGTGGAAAAATATAATATTTTCTGATGAAACAAAAGTTGTTTTTGGGTCTGATCAACGTGTGTACGTTTGGAGGAAAGCAGATGAAAAGTGGAAGCCCGAGTGTTTAGGACTGCGTTCAGTGCGTAATGGCGGCGTCCGTATCACCGTCTCATTTTGGGGCTTTCCTACTCTGGCGTTGGTACCCTAACCCCCACTGATGATAATTTAAATACAGAGAAGTATATGAATATATTGGACAATCATTTATGGCAAGTTATCGCGAAACATTTTGGTAATTCTCCTTGGATTTTTCAAGATGACAATTACCCATGTCACATGTCTGAACGGGCTAAAAATTCGAAAAATGACAATATTATTCCGTGTTTAGACTGGCCATCGCAATCTCCTGTTATTAATGTGATAGAAAATGTCTGGAGAATGATAAATAACAGACTTGGGCGAGAGCAACACCAGATTAAATCCAAACAAGAACTTGTAAATGCTGTGTTGCGGATCTGAGATTCGTTGACTCTAGGCTATATACAGTGTCTCCACGGAACCAGACCTTGACGAATACAAGCTGTTCTAAAAGCCAAGGGTCATGCTACAAAGTATTGAAAGTTTCAAGGTATCATCTTCAGTGGTATTTTTGTAAGTAAATTTTATTTTACCTTAAGATAATGCATTTAGAATTTGCAACGTCATGAAAACGTGAAACACTTGTGGCACGACGCTTTTTGAATAGTTTCAATAGTTACACAATTTAAATTATTAGGAATACTGCGTTATCTATTATAGACCCTATCACGGCAAAATTTTGCTTAATTTGAGACGGTATGTTCCTTTATGGAAAGAGAATGTGCGGGTCTTGGTACAACGGAAGGATATCAATGTCCGAGGAGTCTACCTCATTTCGTTTCGCTTTATTGATATTTGACTGAATTATGGCATTTTGAATTTTTCATAATTATTTAATAAAATCGGGTTCGTACTGCGCTAAATGGTTATAAATATGAAGCAAGGGAAAAAAAGACGTTGAATGAGTTGAATTTTCGTCTTTATGTGGATTATTTTATTAGTTTTAAAGGCATTCACAAACTGAAAATCAAGCAGTTTTACTTTGGACATAACTTCTGCATAATATAAAATGACATCCTGAAGAAAAAGGGGAACCCGGTAGGGGACATGTATTGCTAATGCAATACTCTCAGAATACTTGTTGTTATACCCCCCGCTTGAAAAGTGGGGGTATATAGTAATCGGTATTTCCGTCCGTCCGTCTGCCCGTCCGTCCGTCTGTTACGCTTTGGGGTACCCATCTCTTATCCGCAACTCCTCTCATACCACTGAATGAAATTTGATGAAACTTTCACAGAATCTTTATTACATGTTGCCATTGTGCACCTCCTATTTTACTTTTTGATCCGACACATATTTTGGGTTTCCCGGCCACAGGAAAACATGGACTTTTTCACCAGTTATAACCATATGGGAGGCGGGGGGTATCATTTAGTGAGCTCATCGCTCACAGTACCTCTAGTTTTTTATTGTGATAAATGATGTTGATAGGTTAACTAAATTGAAAATTCTAAAAATAATCTTTTTAAAGGCTACTCCTACAGCTGTAGTCTTATTGCATTCCTGCCACAAAAAGTGACAAAATTAAGAATCATTGTTCTATTTATTGCTGATGCAAAGTTTTAAGTAGACGGCTATGGAGATAACGAACAGTATTCAATCTCAAAGTCCATAAAACAATACAAAATAAGAGCAGAGCAAACACGGACCCCAGAAACAACAGAGGTGGGATCAGGTGCCATGGAGGAGTGAGCATCCCCTGTCACTTCCGCCGTGTGCTCCTTTTCATGATCGGGAAATAATGGCAAAATCCGTCGTCAATTCAGTGTATAAATAATGGACTAACAATTGGTATGAAAAACCATAACTATTTTTCTCTTCTTTTGATACAAGTACAAGTAGATCTATAGTCTTTTAATGTAATTTTTGTTTAGAATGTTTATTTTTGCAATACAAAACATAACTGGCATTTCTTTTTCCTAAATCATAATCAAATATAAGAATGGTACGAGAAAAGTAGCAAATTCGAAATGCAAAAGTATGATAACTTTGTTTTAATTAATTTTAATGTTTTGTTGTAAATATAAACGTTATACGGTAAACGTATTTTTTTAGTGGTTTTATTTTTGCGGAATAACAATTTCTGTTCACTCTGAGGGAATAGAATTACTCGGATTTCTTGGATTTTCTTTTTTTATGTCTAAGATGCACTTTAACACATAGTAGGGCAGCATACTTTAATTCCACTCTAGAAAATATATGCATAAGAGGTGGGGGAAACGTAAATTCCGCTATAAAAGTGGTGTATTACAATTATAGTGAGATACCGCTATATTTTCAGCCGTATTTACCCTCAATATCATCAAATCACATGCATGTTGTTTAAAGCACAAATCATGATGGGTATAAAAATGGACATTAACTGGCACCCTTACATACTATGTATTTTATTTAATTTTCTGGTGATGTCAGTTAACAATGCGAACACACTTTGTAAAACGGAAGTTACACTTAGGTATACAGACAGCATCTATTGGTGAAGGGGAACAAAAATTGTCAATTCCATCGTCCCTGCCCCCTGGGGCCTGAGGGGTGGGGCCAAAACCGCTAAAATATATGGAATCTTTAGAATTTTTTTTCCTTACTCCTGGACATCATGCAGTCAATCTCTTGGCATGATTGTGATCAGCATTGAGCCCTCTACCAAGATTTTGAAATTCATGGACCCAGGATCAGGAGAGTTCTTGTGTTAGAGTGGAGCTATATAGATCATATAGTAAAAGTTTATTATTCGTTTAAAAAATTTCCTCTTCTGCACCTTGGTATTAAACAAACTAGCAAGTATATAGTGATGATGACCAAAAGTGCCCCTTCCAAAATTGTGAATTTCATGGCCCCAGGTTAAGGGGTTCTGGTGTTAGGGTTGGGTTCTATGGAATACATAGTGTAAAAATACATTAATTATTTGAAAATGTTCTCCCTTGCTTCAGGGTATTAAACAATCTAAATAACATAGTTATGATAAACAAGAGTGCATCTTCCAAAATTTTGAATTTTATGATCCCATGGTCAGGGGTTGTGGAGTTAGGGTGGGTCTCTTTTGATTATTTTGTGAAATTTCATTAATTCATTAATGAGCAAGAGCGCCTCTTCCAAAATTGTGAAATTCATGACCCCTGGCGCAGAGGATGTGGTGTTAGGGTGGGGTTCTATAAATTATATAGTAAAAATAAATAAATTCTTTGAAAATCTCCTCTGCTTCTGGGTGTTAAACAAACTAACCAGGTACATGTATATAATTATGATGACCAACAGTGCCTCTTCCAAAATTGTGAATTTCATGGCCCCTGGGTTGTGTCAGGTCATTTCTCTCTAAAACTTTTTCTCTCCCAGATTATTTCTCTCTCCTACCATTTCACGGTAGGTCGTTTCACGATAGGTCATTTCTCTCTCTTACCTAGGTCATCCCCCCCCCCCATTTTTACTCCGGTCTAACATAGTTATTCACAATTCCATTCGAGTGTTATTAACTTTTATCTTGTAAAATAAATTAATTTTATGAATTATTGACTTACTGGGGACAAATTTGAATATTTGATATAACAATAAATTGATATCGTTGTGCGAGCTTGCCACGTGGGGGCCTCCTCGGTCAGGGTTACAAAAATAAACTCGAAAAAAAAAATTATGCATAAAATTGGCTTTTTATTAATTCATTTCATAATGTTTAGCGATACAAATACATAGAAATGAAAAAATAAATCAGTATCAAATTATATTGTGTAACTTTAGATCTTGCGAGAAAAAAGGGAGAAAATAGATATGACACAAATCATAACAGCTGGTTAGCTAGATCTGTAGACTCAGAATACTTCCGTTTTATTATTAAGGAGCCATTCATGAGAAGTCTTTTACATATATGCACTTACATATATACGTAAGGGAAAATAATGTCGAGAAGTGATTGTTACAATCGGTACATTTTAAATTAAAAATACATTTATATTCATTGATACATACAATTTGATTTTGTGTTTTGTGTTCTAAAAATAGACTTGTTAAAGGAGGTGAAGCATGTGTAATTTGAAAAAATCTAGTCTTAAAAGTAAGTAAAAACTTACTTGATTGTGACAATGCATACATTTAGGATTAGTCATATTGCCTAAAAATTGTTATCGCTAGGGAGTACTACAGTAAATGAAATTTTTATTAAATGTTATAATAAAAGAGTGTAAAAAATCCTATTTATGTAATAATCTGACTGAGCACATCTTTGTACAATTTGACATTTTCTGTCCTAACGACGTTCGATCCTGATATTTAAAGTCTTCAACTTTTTTGCCAAGTATATTTTTAGTTACTACATACATAGCTTAATTAAAATTCAAATCAAAAAATGGGGGTCAATATGCTTCTTTTAGCGCTACAGTACATTTAATATGACCTTTCTGCACTGAAATTTGTGTCTTAATAAAAAATTAAATCTTCGACGTTTTCCCCTTCAATATTTTTATCAAATTAAAGCATGAAACAAAATGAACTCTAAGTCTGTTTAAAAGAAGACCCTTAAAAATTGTGACTAAGAAAAAGTTTCAAATTGCTTCGCATAATCAAATATTTGACCTTTCTGCACTAATAAAATGTTATTTTTCCGGCACTGAAAATATAATAAGCAAGAAAACTATTTTAAAGTCTTAAACTTTTTCTGATTTTAAGCAAATAGGTCAAAGTTATCTTGAATATTTAGAAAAGAACATCAAAAGTGGGGGTATATGATGTACATTTTCAGATATCACTAAAAAAGTGTGAATTTTACGTTAAAATTGGCTCAATTTTTTCCGGGATTTTCAGAATACATTTACTATATTTGTCACACTTTGTTGATAGAATTAATAAAAAATAATTTAATAGATATTTCAGAACCAGCATAAAATATTTCACTGCAAAAACAGCTTTGTGTGCAACCAGCATGTAAAAATAGGCATCTAAAATTAACAGTACAGTTATAATTCAAATGGAAAAAATTGACCATTTTCGTCTAAAAAAAAACCTTCCGCCACAAAATATATTCCCTAGCTTAATTCTACTTGAATGGAATTTAATCGCGGTTTTTTCATTGAATATAGTTTAATTTTCATTGTAGAATTCAGTTTTATTGTTAGAACCTATAAATGATGCTTAATTTTATGAATAAAGGACCTGCGCGAAATACGCTCAAAATATCAGGATCGAACGTCCTTAAGTTTAAAGGAGATAATCTGGTGTCAATCTGGGAAACTGAGCAATTACGAATTCTAACAATTATATATTTTTCCTGATAAAGACCATAAACGAAAGATGACAGGACAATGAACAGATTTGCTTGAAGTCTACTTGATAATAAATTTAATTGATAAGGTATTCAATGTATAATGAAGGGATTTTGAACTATTTCAAATAATTTAAACTGGTTAAAAATACATTGCTAGACAATGAAATGAACTAAATTCACAAGCAAAGTGAAATGAACCAAATTCACAAGACTGATAACATATAAGGAGACAGTCATTTTGCACGTTAAAAGTATCTGCTCTTGATGAAAAGAAGAAATTTTTGATTTCTCAAATTTCTACGAAAATTAGTTCATTTTATTTCATAATTTTATGAAGAGGTAGTTTAAGAACATTTTGACCAAGCGATTTTTTTCGAAATTCAAATTACATTTTACAAAATCTGATAAAAAGATGCGCTGCCCATAGACTTCAATGTTAAATTCAATATGCAAAAATTTCGACAATTATCAAAATTATGTAAATTCATTTGGTGGAGCATTTCTTTTATAATATCTTCAAAATGCCACAATGATTAAAAATATCGGACCTTTCATTTATTAGGTACAAAATAGGATCGTTATACATTGAATACCTTAAAGAAAAACGATTAAAATAAAATGTTTCTATTATCCCATATAAAGTCATTTCTTATTCCATTAGAAAAAAAAAGAAAGCATGTCTTAGAACGAATGAATAAAAATAAATAAACCATATGTCTGTGTCCTAATGAAAAGCTAATTCAAGGTTGTGTAAATTAATGAATTAATTTTAAAAATTTAAAAAATCAAGGAATGAATAAAATTCTTAAAGATTTTTTTAAAATTATAAAAAAAAAGAATTGAATTTCATAAATCTTTAAATTATGCATTAAGTAAATAAAAAATAAATTTTTGAACTCATAAATAAATAAAAAAAAAAAAACAATTGAATTAATAAATGAATAAATAAGATTATATAAAATAAATAAAGTTAATGTTAAATTCTGTAATGATGATAGGTAATTAAACTAATTAAATCGAAAAAAAAAAATTTTTATTCTAATTTTCGTGTTGGAGTGAAATAACTCAGGTTGTGGAGAGAAATGACTTGGGTAATGGAGAGAAGTGACTCATGAGAGAAATGACCTGGGCGGAAATGACCAAGGCGGAGCAGGTACTGGGGAGAAATGACCCAAATTCCCCTGGGTCAGGGGTTGTGGTGTTAGGGTGAGGTTCTATTAATTATACAGTAAAAATACATACATTATTTGAAAATCTTCTCCTCTGCTTCTGGGTATTAAACAAACTAATTAATTTTATAGTTATGATGACTAAGAGTGCCTCTTCCAAAATTGTGAATTTCATGGCCCTTGGGTCAGAGGTTTTGGCATTAGAGTGGGGTTCTATTGATTTTATAGTCAAAATACATTGATTCTTCCAAAATCTTCTTCTCTGCTCCTGGGTATCAAACCAAAAAACTATGTACATAGTTATGATAAGGAAATATGCCTTCTCCGAAATTGTTAATTTTATGGCCCCTGGGTCAGGGGTTTTGGTGTTAGGACTGAGCTCTAGCTAATATATATATATAGTAAAAATGCATGAATTCTTTTCTATTGGTACATGGTATATTGCCAAAGATCTTAGTATATATATTTATGATGAAGAAAGGTGCATCTAGCAAAATGGTTAATTTTGTTTCTCTGGGTAAAAGGTATCGGGGGAGGGGGTTTACAGGACATGGTATGAAGATAAATTAATGCTTTGATATCTACTCTGTTGTATTATTCAACCATATATGATGAAATAAAAGTTATGAGAGAATTTTCAAAATTTTGATATATGTGGCCTCAAGGTCAGTGGTTCCTGTGGAGTGGGGTGCACAACTGGTTATAAAGTTGAAATGTATTGCATTTTTTCTTTGTTTCTCTGATTTACCTCTGGATATTAAATAAGTAGAGAAAGCATGATAAGTGTATAATTATGACAAGCAATGGTGCCTCTTTCTAAATTGTGATTGTTGGAAAGTTTTCATGATCCTCTGGTGACCTTAAGGCCCATGGGTCTCTTGTTCTAACAAATGTGCAGAAATTAAGGAGTGTTATAATTTTCAATATGCATTGAAAGAAGATTTTACAGTAGAAAAGACGATCTTTGTTAAATCATATCTTCTAGAGGTAAGGTTGGGGAACAATGGGGAATCAAAGTGATACAAGAGGAAAATTCAGATGAGGAACTGTGGGGCAAAGGTGACTCTTTGTAGACCATGGGGCTTTTTTTTAATTATCATGGGAATATAATCAAAGCAGAATATATTCAAAGTATGTGCATGAAAAAAGAAGGCATTCTGTGGCATTCAACTCTGTATTAAGTTATATAAACGAAATTTAATCAATTAACAATAGTTCATGTGTCGACTTGATATATCGTACTGAGGTTGAAATAAAAGATACTAAAGAGACTGAAAAATTTTTGTTAAGCTCACCTGATTAGAAAGCTCAAGTGAGCTTCTCTGATCAAAAGAATGAGCGTACTTCAGCTGTGAGATTAGGGTCCCGGTGTTTTGCACGAAATTAAATTCTGAAGTTTATAAACTTTATATTTTATAAGTATTAAACAATGTCTTAAGGGCAAGTTTTGGTATATTATTAGTCCCCTACCGGTGAGTGTATCTTAATTGCTTAGTTCCAGCGCTGTTTGCTCCTTTAGTCACAAAATGCAGATAATACAAAAAGTAAGTAAAAATAGCTACCGTATATACTCGCCTATAAGTCGGTCCGCCTATAAGTCGGTTGTATTTTTTTGGGTTAACTTGGAGAGATTTGTCATTGACCCGCTTATAAGTCGGTATACCTTTTTGCCAGAACTTTTGACATTTTAAATCAATGCATTGATGGTTTTACCTGGTTTCCATTAATATATTTTTTTTTTAAATAACGCCGATATTTAATTTTGGATCATTAAACAGATAAGTTAGTAATGCAGATTAAGATAAAAAATAAAACTATCTAATTTAGTAGATACTTGTACTTAATGTATAATCTTTGAATGCATTAATAGTTAAACATATATAGACTTTGTTCATCAATTATCGTCGGAAATATATATCAAATGCTACTGTCCGGGGAAAAAATTAATTTAACTCCCAAAATACCGACTTATAGGCGAGTATATACGGTACTTTGGGAAGTTTTATACCTACGTAGCTATTAATAGTCTTAGGACTCGACCTGATCAACATATGATATAGAGTTACATTCAGAGAAGTGTAGAGCCAAAGAAGAACATACCAGAAACGAAACAGCGCGAAACAGAATCACGATTTTGGCTTCGCGGTTTATAAAGCGTAAACTGTCCCAAGATATGCTATATTGTATAACAAAAGTTGAAATGAGCTTCATTCCTTAATTAACATTAAATCAACGTTAACTTGATGTTAGTTCAATATTAATTTCGTGTTCAATTAACGTTAAAAGGGCTAACATTAAATAAACGTTTTTTTTCTAATGTTAATTTAACTTCACATTAATTTTATGTAAATTTAATATTAACCAGTTTTATTAATTTCGTATCATGTAAATTTAACAGTGAATTCTTTCATGTTAATTTCATATTGATAGGAATAACATAATATTATTGATAATTTTTCAACAATAAATTATCATGCGTATGACTAATTTCAGACCTGATTTATAACAATATAGTTGCTAATCATTTTTCGTGCCATTTAGATAAAATAAAAATGTGTGAATTTAACCTTACAGAAGCAAAATATATTTTTAAAGGGGGCACATGCACTTGTATCAGAAAAGAAAATCCTTAGTATAAAAATACAAGTGTAGTTGTTATACTATGGGTTAGAAAATTATAAACGATACAAGTTCCCGCGCGTGTTTGGAGGGAGGGGGTGTGTTATTCAGATCAGGGCCCTTTTGGGTATATTACGAACATGATTATTAAACAGAGCATATGATAATTATTTACAAAATGTGATGTAATAGTAGTATTCAGCATATTCTTAGTACATGTATATACTTAATCAATTTACACATGGTTCATGAGTTGAGATGATTGCTAACATGTACGTGAAATTTAAATACATATTGTAAAACGTAAACAAGTACCACCATATACCATAATGCAAAAAAAGCCAGAGATATACATTTACAATTAAAAAAAACATATGAAATGAGACAAACCTCTTAGGAAACGTTCCTTTAAATAGTCTTATTTATTGATTGATTTAATATTATAATTTTATGTTTTAATCACCAGGGCCACCCTTTAAACCCACCAACTTTACGGTGCTGTGTGAAAATTCCTTGTCCATAAAGTTATCATGGGTTTCTAACTTTAATGGTGGATATGATCAAAGCTTTTAAATATCGTATTCAAGTGATACGCATTTAACAGGATCTTACAAAGTTCTAAAAACAAATATAGTTGATGAAGGATATGGCAAGTCGTACAGTTACACACCTAGTATAGAGCTACAAGGGGATCTATGGTTTACAGTTACTGCCTCTAACATGTTTGGCAATACTACATCAAATGCTATTTATTGCAATGCTCTTAAAAGTAAGTAGACATAGTCATTGTGTATAAGAGATGTTCTTGAAATTCTGTTGATATACAACTCTGATTTCGTCTTATGATTAAATATAGGCTGATCTCAAATAGTGACAAAATTTGCTTAATTCAGTAATTTCAAAGTAAGTTTTGAAAATTACTTTCGTTGTGTTGAGCATAATACATGAGAACTAACTCTCGTTTTGCTATTTTGGAAAGGTTACTGCCCATCGCTTAATTTTTGCGAAACCTTATTTTCATGAGATAGCGCGTAATTACACGAAAAATAAAGTTCTTGCAAAAAAAAAATGATTAGATCTAACAGTATTTCCAATTTTTTTTGTGAGAAGTGTTGCAAGAAATGGTTCGCATAAAAAATCTAAATGTTTCTAAATTATTTATTTGTGTGTCACACCATAAAATCATATATTTTCGTGGGATCAAATTTTCGTAATTGGGAGAGGGTGGGATATAAATTCAAGGGTTTGTATAGCTAGGATTTCTTTGATGAAAAATAATTAAGTAGTTATGAATTTGACATTTTAAATTTCGTGTTTGATTTGAATTCATGGATCTTTTCACACCTCAAAACAACGAAAATTAACCCCCCCCCCCCCCCCAAAAAAAAAAAAATTAGCGATTTCACAGTACATGATTATCTAAATTAGATTAAGATATTGGTAACCCCTTTTTGATATCATACTCTGCATTACTGCATCAACCCATGACCAATTCAGCTCTCTTGCCTTTAGTCCTCTGGCTGATATGGGTATTCAGGCTGATAAGGGGTGACTTTTAGAAATGGACATTTATTATTCTCTATATTATTATTAGTGTTGGCAACGAGTACCCGGTTAACCGGTTAACCGTCGAACGATGCGAGTATCGGTTAGTAAAAATGCTATTCGGTTACTCGGATAAAAATACATCTTATAAAGTAAATAACAAAAAAAAAATGTTAATTTGTTTATAAGCGTAAACAAACGCATTTCTCTATTTTACTTACCGTTAGATTTAATGATCTAGAGTTTCACTAATACGATCGATTCGTTTTGATTAGTTTTCACAATTAATTGATAGCTTTGATTGCCAGCAGGTTATACAAGTTTTGAAGAAAGAGTTATAATTACCTTATTAAAAATTTAACAAGATGCCGCCAAAGACATAAACCTTGGAAGTATTTAAAAGAACAGCCGATTCGATACCTGTAAAATGTAATTTATGTGAATTGGAGTTATCGTGTACGGTTGTTACTTCAAATTTCTAAATAATTATTCTCCTCGATCATGACATAATTATATCGGGAGTCGAAAAGTAAAAGGTGATGAACACCATTGAAAAATAACATGAAACACTGAATATTTTTTCTTCTGATTTAATTAATTTTTAATTATAAATACACGTTTTAAAATTCTTTCAAGATTGTGCGTGCGTGGGTATCTTTAAGCATTCACAATATACTGTGTTTTATTACTACCGATGAGTAAAGGATGAAATAAAGGATATACATATATGAATATGAACAAATCATCCGAGTAACCGGGTACTCGATCGGAAGATTGAGCGAGTAACCGGTTACTAAAAATCGTCCGATTTGCCAACACTAATTATTATGTTGCTTTCAATTTTAATTAAGGTCGTTGTCTTCACTGGAAAACCATATTAGTTTTTTATTCGTTCTTTCTCCCTTTTTAGCTCATCTGAGCCGAGGGCATTTAATCTCACCCGAGCCGAAGGCTCAAGTGAGCTTTTCTGACCAAAATTTGTCCTTTGCTGACGTTGTCGTCGTTGTCATTTTTGTCGTCTTCGTGTCTCTTCATAGCTTTCGTAATAAGCAAACCTATTTTTGTATTCACATATGCAGAATTTGTCCAAAATCGTATGCGTGAAAAGAAAACACTTACTGTGGCATTCAACACCACATTTAGATACATCGACGACATATTGTCAATTAACAATTGTAATTTCCATTTTTATATCTATACAATATATCCTAGTGAGCTTGAGATAAAACATACCAGAGTCTGAAAATTTGTTACATATTTGGATATTTTACTTGATAATGAAGTTAATGGTAATCTAACAACCAAGCTCTATGATAAACGGGATCTCTTTTAACTTTTCATTCGTCAACTTCCCTTACTTATGCAGTAATATACCTTCAACTCCATACGGAGTTTATATAAGTAGGTTGATTCGATACGCAAGAGCATGTTCTAGGTATGAACAATTTCTAAACCGAGGTAAATTATTGACAAACAATTTGTTGAAGCAATAACATCAGCAATATTGTTTAAAGTGATCATTTCGTAAGTTTTATGGTCGTTACAATGACCTTGTCAGCAAGTACAATTAATCATTGAGTCAAACGCTGACTGACGTTTTTCATACTAATATTGTTAGTCCATTATTTATACACTGAATTGACGACGGATTTCCCGATTATGACAAAGAGCACACTGCGAGTATGAATAGTCGACAGGGGATGCTCACTCCTCCAAGGCACTTTAAACCATGCACCTGATTTTTTGGAGGTCTATGTTTTCCCTGCTCCTATTTTGTATTCTGTGATGGATTTTTGATCTAGAAGACTAGTACTGTTCCTTATCTCCATATGTTTAACTTCGTATGTTTCACTCAACTACATGTAATTAATATGAAAATATTACATTGATTTTTATTTTAAAAATGCTCAATAAACCTTAGACTTTTTAAAGTATAGAATTAAGAAATGAATGTAAAATTTTTCCTTTGATCGATGCCTCAAAGAAAAATTTGGACTGAAAAGCGCATTAATGAAGTTTTCCGTGCAAATTTTTCTTTGATGCATCGATCAAAGGAAAAAAAATATTACATTCATTTCTTATCATTTAATTATGATTTTAAATTAATATAATGAAACTTACTTTCACCTTTCTATTAAATTTACGCATCAAAAACAGTGCGCACGAATACATCAACACAAGGTTAACGTTGCTGAAATTCAAAATGGCTCAAACGATGAAACTTCTAAAAAATTTGTCGTGGCACTACCAACATTCTCTGAAATAATTTACAGTTCTGTAACACAAAAAAAATTACGTGTTGTGTTATCCCAATCGATATGTTTTCCTCGGTAAGTTGTCTAAGTTCGTAAATGTAAAGGGAAACCACTCATAATTCCTATCATTTCTTACGTTAGGTCACAGAAATTTTGGATTTTATTTGCACATCTTTTCAGCTGAATTTCAAACTGAATATATAAATACGTATCACAACCTGCCAATGCTGTAAACCTGAAAGAGTCTGCTGCCGACTGTTTAAGATTACATCTAAAAGAATCTGTCCTCATTCATACAGTGTCGTTTTTCTCGATTATTCGTTTCCCAAGATTTAACAGGTCGAGACCACTACCTTATATGGAAGGCAATTTTTAACACGTGACGATGTCTTCGTCACGCCCGTTCTCCAATCAAGTGAAAGAGTCCCACACCATAACAGTCTACTACGTGTTTACGATTCAATGGCGACACGTGGTTTTTCGTCGGTTTACTGCACTATGTTTAACTCGTCACCGGAAAAACCGTAGAGCTTCTCTATCACTTTATACGCCCGAAATTGAAAGATTATATTATAAAGACATTGCTCCATGCTCACATTTAATTTTGGAGTTGTTTTAGATGATTAACAGTTGCTTCGAATATCGTACAAACGCTTTGACTTTTGCATATGCATAAAATACTTTCTGATAATATTGAGGGGTTAAATAATAATTGCACACGTTCTCCTGCTGTCTAAAAACAAGAATCTATATACTACCTGCGAAAACTATGTACACGTATGTCACGTGAAAAAAAACCTCAATGTTTTATCGACACGATAGCACTTATACGTCTCTTTGAACAATGGTATACTAGGCCGATGTATTATAAGTTGATATAAGGCTTCATAAAGCAAATTTTGTAAATGTGAGCATAAGAATGAAATATTATACATCATTTTAAATATTTCTTTCACAAATTTAAGAAAAGAATTGAAAATAAGTTTCCAAGGGACAATTCAAGTTGCCTTTAATTTTCCACACAGCTAGGTACTTGTAGTAGCCCACCATGCACTGCGGCTCATTCAGCAGTAGGTAAAGTAAACAATTAGGTGATTTACATGCATATTTATTCTGACGTCAGAAAATCTAGTGGTCGCGACCTGTTTAAGATATTAACGGTTTTCCTCTCTTTGGTAGCATAAAAAAATCTTCAGAATTCTATTGTTTATACCAGATATATCAAAGCCAAACATTTAACAAAAGTATGTCGATTTCTTTCCTTCTTTCCCAAAACTGTATTGTTGTTATGCAGACGATTTGATTTGTTTAGCAAAGGGGGATAATTCAAAACAAAGAAAGTAGAAAATAAGTCAGAAACGTAACGGACAGGTTTCGAAATTCAGGAAAATATTTATTAAAGTAATAATATTTAAATATTCCTTCAAGAAGTAACCTGGAAGCGGGAAATATACCTGGAGAGACTGCCAAAGTAGTTCCGGCTGCTTAGTGCAAGTGAACTCTAGATTTTATTGATGCAGGGCAGGTATCAAAAGAATTTTTAAACCAATTAGAATCAAGTATTTTATAGAAATTAAATGATTTATAAATAAACGAATTCTTAAAGGTATATAAAAAAAGAACTCTTTATAATTACTGGATAATTATATCAATTGAACGAGATAAATATCTGGTTATAATAAAGATAACTGACTGGTTATTCAATAAGATACACTGTATTCGTTTTAAAGAGATACGAACTCAAACAATTCTTTCATAAGATTCAAACAACATACAAGTAGTAAAAGGTATGCATAAAAACATACAAGTAGTAAAAGGATAAACACACGAAATATTTGATTGAGACTTCATGATTTGAAATTTATGCTTAGAAAATACTTACTAGATAAGTTAGCTCATATTGCTTTTAGCATGAAACTTATATGATTGATTAATTGTATATGTTTATTGTTTAACGTCTAAATCGAGAATTTTTCACTCATATAGAGACGTCGCCGTACCCTAGTGAAGAGTTTCAAATCCCCAGTGTGTTCGGAACCTTTTATTTTTCGAGTTTAAAATCCGATGAGTTCAGAGTAGCTCTGACAGTGGCTCTGGTGAGAGTTAGTGAGACTTCAGCGAGATAGGATAAATTATTCACGGAAATGTGGCTAGGAAGTTACTAGCACGTGGATACATGGTTAACAGAAAAGTTATGTTGCGTTTTAATTTTCATCGCCCTATAATATCATTCTGTACAAATGTACCTCAATCGATCTCTCTTGAATTCATTCAAGTTTAAATTATTCATTCTCTACGATGCATTTTTTTCTGCTGTCACGAATTAAAATTTATTTTTGGACAAATATTTTGCATGGGAACCGGGACTATATTTTTTGGCGTCAGATTAGCAAATGAGGCACCAATATTAATTTAACTGACAAATCAGATTATTGCATTATTGGTTACTATACGAATACTACAGGAATTTTACGCTTGATCAATTCCTTTATTGTAATATCGGTGAATACAATTGTCTGGTGGATTCCCTGGCCAACACACGTTATCACGAGTATAAATGTTTTGTCCATTTAAATGCACTCGAGAAGCTGCTCGTTTTCTTTACCCTTGAAGTGCTGGTGTTCTGAACTTGACACTAACTACGTTTACATTTTATTTAAAAACATATTTTTCTCTAGTTAACAAAAAATTAAAAACGCACGTGATATTTTTCATAGTTTCTAATGTTTGCATTTTGTTCATAGGAGCTTTTTTTTATTTTCTTTCCATTGACATGATCATAGATTGACCTGAACCACTTGTTCGAAGTAACATGTAAAAATTTATTTGGCGTTAACGTATTCATGCAACAATTGGTTCATTGCTCGTGGTAAAATCCCCTGTGCGCATTAATAGCAATAGCCATATAAGGCAAACAAAGGTTTGTCAGTGTAGATGATGTTACAAATTTTCTCATACCAGTGAGTACTAGTGAGCTGTAATTTTTTGCAGTTTATTATAATAAAATGTATTAATTGTTATTACCCCCCCTAAGCTACCCATTTCTGTTGAAAATCATGAAAGTCTTTCAGAAAGTTGTGGAAACACATTTTTCACAGGGATGTTATCAGAGGAAACAGACTATAGCAATTTCCTGTTTACTGCCAATTTTATTCATAAAACCGGTTCTACCCTATAACCTTTGAATAGGTAAACCCAAACCACGTGTCTTGAATTTAAATCACAATAACATTAGTAAGGGTGTATACTTCGCAATCAGGGCCATTATCGTATCAATGCATACCGTGACACGGGACCTGTGACTTTCGCTTCTAATGCAGAGCGCGTGGCGAAGGAACAGTCACTACCTATGTTTACGCTTAAGTTTGACGCGGCGACGTGAAGGAAAATCAACCCAGGCCTCCGAATACAAAGCGAACGTTCTACCACTAGGCTACCGTGACCGGTAGAGACATGTGTGATAAAGAATAAGATCTCGAAAATACGGAATACAGTGTTGAATTTGACAACTTTTTAGCTCACCTGAGCCAAAGGCTATGTCCGTTGTCTATCGTTGTCGTCGTCCTTGTTCACGTAAACATTTCACATTTTCACCATCTTCTCAAGAACCACTGGGCCATTTTCAATCAAACATGCCACAAAGTTTCCTTGAATTAATGGGATTCAATTTTGTCCCAATGAAGGGCCAAGCCCTCTTCCAAGGGCAGATAATTAGGAATTAGTGAAAAATTAATGCCATTTTTAAAAAAAATTCTTCTTCTTCAGAACCACTGGGCTAGGAAAGATGAAACTCATATGGAAGCATCTTCAGGTGGTGTGGATTCAAGTTTGTTCAAATCATGATTCCCGGGGTACGGCGGAGCCACAATAGCTGATGAAATGTTTACACGGGAATATATAGGGAAAATCTTTTAAAATCTTCTTCTCCAGAACAATTGTGACGGGAAAGCTTTAACTCATGTGGTAGTGTCCTCAGGTTGTGTAGATTCAAGTTAATTCAAATCATGACCCCCGGGGGTATGGCGGGGCCACAATGGCTGATTTAAGTTTTAGATAGGAATATTTACATGATAAAGGAAATTTCTTCTAAAAAGTAATCTTCTCCAGAACTATTGGAACAGGAAAGATGAAACTCTTGTAGTAGCTTCCTCGTTTAGTGTAGATTCAAGTTTGTTCAAATCATGACCCCCAGGATAGGGTGGGTCCACAATAGCTGATCAAATGTTTACATAGGAATATATAGGGAAAATCTTTAAAACTTTTCTCCAGAACCATGAGGCCAGGAAAGATGAAACTGATGTGGTAGTGTCCTCAGGTAGTGTAGATTCAAGTTTGTTCAAATAATGACCCCCGGTGTAGGGCCGGGCCACAATGGCCGATCAAAGTTTTACATATAAATTTATAGGAAAATTCTTTAAAATTCATCTTCTCAAGAATAGCCAAGGCATCAATGATCATATTTATATGGAAACATATGGAAACATGGAAGCAGGTAGTGTAAATTCAGATTTGTTCAAATCATGAACTCTTGGGGTAGCAGGGGGCCACAATGGCCAATCAAAGTTTTACCTAGAAACTTAAAGGGAATTAAATTCTTTAAAATTCTTCTTCTCAAGCATAGCAATGGCATGGATGATTGTATTTATATGCTAGCATCCTAAGGTAGTGTAGATCAGGTTTGTTGAAATCCTGATCCCCGAGGGTAGGGCGGGGCCACAATGACTTATCAAAGTTTTACATTGAAATATTATATAAGATTTTTTTTTAAATCCTCTCCAAAACCATATGGCCAGCAAAGATGAAACGAACGTGGAAGCATCTTCAGGTAGTGTAGATTCAAATTTGTTCAAATCAAGACCCCCGAGGATAGGGTGGGATCACAATGGCTGATCAAAGTCTTACATAGGCATAGGGAAAATGTTTTTAAATCTTCTCAAGATCAGCCAAGCTACAATTGGTGATATTAATATGGAAACATCTTCAGTTAGAGTTCATTCAAGTTTTTTCATATAATAACCCCCGGGAATACGGCGGGGCCACAATGGCTGATCAAATGTTTAATGTTAAATAGGAATATATAGGAGAAATCTTAAATCTTTTCCAGAGCCATTGGGCTAGGAAAGCTGAAACTCGTGTGAAAGCATCCTCAGGTAGTGAAGATTCAAGTTTGTTCAAATCATGACTCCCGGGAGTAGGGCGGTCCACAATGGTTGATCAAATCTTTGCAAAGGAATATATAAGAAAAATCATTAAAAATCTTCTTTTCCAGAACCATTTGGCCAGGAAAGATGAAACTCATGTGGTAGTGTCCTCAATTAAAGTTAATTCAAGTTTGTTCATATAATGACCCCCGGGGTAAGGTCGGGCCATAATGATCAATCAAATCTTTAGATAAAAATACATGTATATAGGAAAAATCTTTAAAACTCTTTTTCTCAAGTATGGCAAAATTATACATATATGCTTTATTGATATATTGACATTCTCAAGTAATAAAAAAAATCAAATCCCCCCTCTCCCTATAAGTAAACTTTTCAATACTGAGCGGATGTGTTTTTTAACAAGCCCATGTGCTCAGGTGAGCGATGTGGCCCATGGGCCTCTTGTAATACATTTACCCACTGTACTCTTATCCAGCGTTAAACACTAATAATATAATTTTACTTGTAACACGTCATTTGATTGGATAAAATATTTTATCCATTTTGGATAACATAACTTGCCTACGTCACAATGAGTTACGTCAAAATACGTATTACTCCGCTTGACGTCACTTTTATTAATCATTGTGAAGCCTTATTCTGGGGAGAAAATTGTCTCATTGTCTGCATTGAAATTAAATGATAAGGAATGAAGCTTATTTCAACTTATATTATACGATATAACAAAAATTGGGACAGTTTACGCTTTCTTATAAACTGCTTCGCGTTTTATAAAGCGTAAACTGCCCCAAGTTATGTTATATCGTATAGTGTAAGTTGAAAATAGCTTCATTCCTTAAATAAGATATACATTTCTTTTCATAGAAGTCTTCGTTAAATCTACCAAAGAATCAAGTATAGGAGGAATAACTGGTGGCACAGTCGGGGGAGTTCTTTTGATAATACTTATCACGTTGATATTTCTCAACAGAAAATATCAGATAAAATGCCATGGTAAGTATGCTTTTTGTTTAGGCTGGTATACACGGTAAGATTTGTATTATAAGATTAGTATTATGATACAAAATCTGACTGTGTATACACTCTTAATACATTGTATCATAAGATTTTTCAAAGCTTATAAAACTGCATTAAGAATAGAGCAAAGCTCTATTTCCTTATACATTCAAGTCTTAACTTATAATTACCTATCACTTTCAACCAATGAAATGTAATGACACTTGGGGTCATCAAATTTTTATCATTACTAAAAAAGCACGACTTTACAAGTTAAGACATCGAAAAACTCGTGACTTAATGGGAAAGGGAAAAAGACTTGTGGAATATATCAAGCAGAGCACAGTACAATGATAGACACTGCTATCAGAGCCCCATTCTCCATTTTTATTACTTTGACAGAGAGAGAAATATGGCGGGGAAAACACGTTCGAGTACGTAGTTTATATACAATCTTATAATATATGTATTAGCGTGAGTACAGAAAAATATTATAATACAAATGCATTATACTACAAATCTCATCGTGTATACCGGCCTTTATGCATTTATTTCACTTCTTTATAATTAATTGTCAATTAAAATGTTACCAGTAAAGAATTATCTAATTTTAGTTTCAGAAAGAATGCCAAAGCCAAGGTAAGCACATTTATTAGTGAATTTTCTCAGTGTAAGGAGAACAATATCAGTATGTGATCCATATATTAAATGTGACCGTTTAATTCTAAACACAAGGTCAGGTAAAGGTCTTTTTCCCTGACAGTAAAATTTTCCTATTAATAAGCATTGCCTATATTTATTTCTAAGATTAATTTTTTAGCATAAAAAAATATTTTATAGGACCTACATGTTAAAAACAATATTTCCAAATTTTAAAAAATGAACTAAAAATAGATATTGGCCATTCTGATTTTTCTATATTTTTTTTAAAGGTTCGGGAAAATAAGTTATTTTTCCTATATTTATACCTTTTCATTAATTTTACATACGGTGGAGTAGTCATATAAAGATACAAAATGACAATTTTTTTTTAGTTTGACCATTTAGTAAGAAAAAAAATCTGTTTTCACTGATTTTTTTTTCACTCGAAATCTGCCCTTGGATATGAAGATTCCAAAGGTTAAAAAAATTGTATTTTGCTGGGAAAACTTTTATTTTGATGTATCTTAAAACTTTAATTCAAAGTTGTTAATATCAGTCAATTAATAAAATGCTTTTAGTATTTGTTTAGTAATAAAATTCAATTCTTTGCACCTTTTAAATTCATATATATACATGTAATTAGAAGAGATACGCAGTAATACGCCGCATTTCCGCAAAAAAAAAAGATAGCCTCTGCTAGATTTCAAACTCAGTTTACCATTTCTATTCAATAATGTACCATTATGAGAAGGAAAGAAATTTATGATGTTTTAATTTCCTTACATCTTAATATGTTCGACATCTAAGGAAATTTTCTTTGAATAATTCAATTAATCGGAAGCAGAAGAATGATATATACTGAAAGGAAAAAGAAACGCAGGGTAAACTTTTGAGGTGAATTAAATTTGTTTTTCTTAAAATATGTTTTAGTTTTTATATCTAACTTCTAAAATCATCTTTTAAAAAGATATAACCAAATTCCCATTTGATTTTGTTTAATAATTGATGAGTTACAAAA
>NW_026929666.1:197500-391617 GCF_032062105.1 Saccostrea cuccullata | reverse complement strand
GAGTCAAATGCTGTATTACTTTTTTCACACAAATTGTAATTCCATTATTCACACAAAGAATTTGATACTGGAATTTTGCTACATGAATAAGGAAGTTGACAGTGGAAAGGCTAATTAATAAAAGCAATTTGCTTTTCACATAGTTTAATGTTACTTGGCCATTATTGTCCTTTGTCAGAAAACAAAGGCACTTGGTTCCTACATTATGCTGTTTTATGCATTGTATAAGTAGAATAGTTTAATTAGCAAACTGTGTGAAACAAACACATGTGTCTATAAAATATCTTAATATGAAACAGTGACTGACTCTATGGTGTCTGAGATTTATCTTATTAATTAACATTCTAAAAGTATTCCAAATGTTAAAGAATTTCATCTTTTAAAGGTAACAGCAAGTTAGATTATTAGATTTGAATTACAGCCAGGTTCCCCTTTTATGACCCTTACAAACTAATAATAATGATTTTAAATCCCTTTAATCCATTTTACATAATTAACTCTACAACCCTCTAGCATAGATTCACTCATATTTTCAGCATCATCTTCTTTTGTCCCTGTATTTATCTCTATAACTGTCCCTTTCTCTATAACTGTCTCTTTCTCTACTCCTCCTCCTATCTCTATTCCTGTCAGAGTCTCTATTCCTGTCAGAATCTCTATAACTGTCTCTATCACTTCTCCTGTCTCTATCCTCGTATGACCTCTCTGATGACCTTTGTGAGCTATATTTATCCTCCCTGTGTCTGTCATCTCTATATTTAGACTTTTTAGAGATCCCTCTGTCCTCATCTTCTCTATATTTTCTCCCTGGTGACCTTGACCTGTTTATGGGACTCCGGGATCTTCTGTTCCTTCTCTGTGGACTGAGGGATCTACTTCTTCCCTTCTGCAATAAATCAATCACAACAATGTACATTCAAGAGTTTGTAGTAAAATTTGATTAAAATCCCATTTGCAGATCAAAATAAAAATACAAAATATATGCTCTGTGAAAAATTAATTATTTGAAATGTCTCATTATAACATTGACATGATTAATTTTGCAAGACTTGATTTGTATTGGCAGCTAGCTAACTGCAGTTTTAAAATAAACTCTGAACTGTATCACCTAAAATTATATGGACTATATTGACTGATCTTTTAATTTCTGGGAAAAATGTGCAAATTACATGCATTTTGTGTAGAAGTTCTTTATGTCAAGATAAATAAATGGTATTTACCATAAGTAAGAGTGTACCCTGCCCTAACAGCGTAACAGTTATTCTCTTTACTGACCTTTCTCTTTCTGTGTGATTCACTGTCACTTTCACTTTCACTTTGCTTTCTGTCTTTGTGTTTCTTTTTCTTCTTTGATTTCGTTTTCTTCTCATCTTCTTCATCGTCATCAAAAACTAAATCATATCTACTTTGACAAGTTAAGAGAAGTAATTAACTATTAAAATGACAATTCTTATATGGATTTCGTGGGTCACCCTTACCCATGTATTTACATCCCCATAAATGGTTAATTTGTTAACATATTGATTCATTGAAACATCATATTGACGAGTAACCCACAAAATTACGTGCCCATGAACAGGTAAAATTTTGCTAACCCCCCACAAATTTAAATGATTCCACAGTGCTTATATATTCATCTTATACACTTTACTGCAGTTACATGATAAAGTAGCCTATAAACTAATGCTTAAACCAAAACAAACTTGAACCAGACTGATAACAGTAAAATATCTTGTTATTAACAACCGTTTTGTTTTTTTTAATTGTCAATATATGAATTCTTTGTGAAGAATTTTAGTTGTACATGATCAAGAATGTTTGTCTGGTTGAATAAAAAGAAACAAAATATTTTGTTAAAAATATATAATATGTGAGAAATGGCCTGACTGCCAGGCTAAGAAAAACTTTGCCAAAGGATACTTGTCTTGTCTTGTGGTCCGATCCCTGATGATGTACTTTTCCTTTGTCTCCTCTGATTTCTGTCCATCTTTACCTGTAAATGGTAAACATGTTACAAATTATTTAAAGAGGAATAAACTCTGCTTACATAAATGGATGTTTGTAATCAAGACAAATTTTTCTTCTTTATCTACACACTAAACTAGATATCAACTTTCCTCTAATTCATCAACACTTAAACTTATTATCATCTATTGTATAATCAATGTATATTAGATTACAACAACATGAAATCCAAAATCAACTTCATATGCTGCATGAAAAAAAAATGTCAATGTAAACAACCTTTATATTTGAGTTTGGACACAGATTGGCTGAAGTCCACATGTATCCTGCGGTCATCAATCAGGACATTGTCCATCTTGAAATAAGCACTCTCACAGTCTTCTGTCTAATTTAAAAAAAAAAAAAGAAAGATTTCAGTTTTCCACGTCATTTAATCTGTAATACTATACACAACACTCAAACATACCAAACACTCCTTTATTATTTTGTGCTATTTGTGCCAGCATGTGATTGAGTAATTGAACTATGTTATCATTTTGTCACTAGTTGAGGATTTTTGTAACTTAATTAAATGAGGTTATAACATATACATGATGTATTAGCAATTTTTTTTACTAACCTTTTCAAACTCTATAAATGCGTACTGTAAGGATTCTTTGGTTTTATGATCTCTGATCACTTCACAGCTGAAATTAAAGGACATGGTATTTATTTCAATATTTAATTTGCAGAAGAAAATTACTTCCAATGTGTAACTTTCTAGTTAGCTCCCCTTGTTCACACTTTCCATACTAGAGCAAATCTTGTGTCAAATTTCATTTTTAAAAATTAAATCATTTTTAGTCACATTAAAAATGCACACATGTGCATTCACTCTGATCTGGTCACATTTATTTAGATTTAGTCATACATGTAATAAACGGATTTCATTCTGCATACCTTTTTATTGTTCCAAATCTTGAGAATATGATTTCCAGGTCTTCGTCTGTAGTGACAGGGTTGAGTTTACATACAAACAGAACATTATCTTCTGGTTTCACTTCAGCATCAGGGAGATCACCCACCTGTTAAAGAAAGAGCCATGACTGCTTGAATAAATGCTTTCTTGGTTTCACCTGATGTATACCTACATGTATGTTTGGTCTTGCTAGTTGGTAATAAAGTGTTAGCATGTTCTGAGTGTATGCAGTTCAGTAACTGGGAGTGAGCAAGTTTTAAATGACACTGCTTCAGGACAGAAACTAGGGATAAGCCTGTTTGGTGTCTTCAATTCTGTGACCTTGAATTGAGCAAGTCTTGGGTGACAGCTCAGCAACAAGGAATAAACCTGTTTGAGTGTGTTCAAATCAGTGCCTGACAGTGAGCAAATTTAATAGAAAAATTATTCAAGATCAACAAACTAGACATGGTCATGTTTGTGTTCAGTTTAATAATTGGGAGTATGCTAGATTTTCTCCCTTACCATCTCTAGAATCTGGGCATTAGCCTTGGCTTCTTTCTCTTCTAACACCTCCTTCACTTCTTCTTCTGTCATTCCCTGAAAGTCATCTATTTCTTCATCAGCTCCTATCCTCACTGTCTGAAAACAGATACATCAAACTTAAACATTTATCAGTTACAATACAATGGGAAAAATCATACATTTACATATTTGCAGAAAGCATGTTTCATTTACAATAATGTGAAGAGATTCAAACAATTAATTCAAATTTTAAGGAAAATAGTTCAATTAAATGAAAGATCTTCATTAGTAATTCAAATAAAAAAGATTTATGAATTACTAATGAAGATCTTTGTTTATAATAACACCACCTAAGGTGTAAGTAAAAAGTATAAAATTATATAATATTATGTAGGATAAATAATATACAGTAAGTTATTCAGATAAGAGTTATTCACATACATCCAGTTGTTCCTGAGTGGGTTCTGGGGATTTGTCTGGAACTTCCAGTCCATCTGGATCATCATATGGATCATCCAATATTACTGTGTGGTATATCCTATAATATACATTATTTCATCATATGGATCATCTAATACCACTGTGTGGTATATCCTATAACATAGACCATGTACATGTATATTAATTCATCATACGGATCATCTAATACTAAGTATCACTGTGTGGTATACCCTACAACATTCATGTTTGTCCATCGTATGGATCATCAAAATAAATTAAAATATCATAGGCATTTGCCAACTACACTCCCAATCAATTTATTTTCTAAACATAAGATGCATTGTATTAAAACTTAGAGAAATTAAACAAGTTGAAAATGAAAGTATTTTCGGCAAAAGAAAAAAATTAAATCAATTTTCCCCCTTCTTACTAACCTGATATCTTTATAGGGTCTGTTATCTTCGTCACAGTATGCCTCATTAATTTTCATTAGGATATCCATTCCCTCGGCCACCTCCCCAAACACTGTGTGTTTACCATCCAAGTAATCCAGATTGTCGGCCAGTGTTATAAAGAACTGGAACAAAGGTCAAAGTTCAGATTCATTACAAGAGTATTCATACCAATCATAAATCTATGTGATAATAGATAATAAAATGATTCACCCTTGTCTTGGGTTTTAGGGTATTTAATGAAACTTTCACAGAATCTTTATTACATATTGCTATTGTGCACCTCCTATTTTACTTTTTTATTCGACACATATTTTAAGTTTCCCATAGCAAAACATGGACATTGCCATTATATGTTTACATATGACGTCACATACAGAAGCTTCAAGATAACATTTGATAGGACAAGTTATTCCTCTTTACACATTACCATAAAACAATATAATATAGCAACACATGGACATTATGGGAGGTATCTGATGATTTATAGTTTTAAATTTAGTCTGAAACTTGTGGTTTATTTTTTTATAAATTACCTGAGATCCATGCATGTTCTGACCATTGTTTACCATGGATACCAAACCAGCCCTGGAATGCTTCATGCGAGGTGTCAGTTCCATCTCAAAAAATTTGGCTTGGTCTCCATATAATTTTCTGTTGATAAGTTTTTAATAAAATGTATGTTAATGATCTTCCACATATTTAGCTTGTTTTTTCAGAAGTAAGTTTTTGTATAATAAAGATATGTATCAAACACGAATTATAAAATTTTTCTTCCAACCTACTGAACCAAAGAACTTTATCCATAAGAAAGATATAAATAAGGACCTTGGTGGTCATGACACACCCTTGGGTCATGGGCAATCTACCTACCCATCCATAAAAGATATGTGTCAAACATGATTTTTTCTCCTCCCTTGCCTGTCCCTGATGGATCACCAGTCTGAGCCACCAGGTTTCTCTTAAAATAAGTAAATAAACAAAACTATTCCTATATACCCCCCAAACATCGTTCGCGGGGGGTATTGCCCCCAAACTTCGGGGGGTTCCGAAATTTTATGCATGACTTACCACCAGGTTTCTCTTAGTTAATTGTAGTGTAATATTCATAACTACTGAGTTTGACATTTAAATTCAGTTTGCACTTTGCAAGTATCTAAAATTAACCTGAAAATGCCGTCTCCAAGTGGAGGCGGCAAATTCCCAGTTTTCATAACGTCACTGGTTCTGACGGTTTCCAGACAGGTAAAATATCAAAACCATAAAAAAGCCTGGAAAACATGTACCAGATATTTCGGACTAGCTGTTAAATGTGCAATCACATAAGTTAATAATGTTCCTCTCAAGGTTAAGTAAAGGTTTGAAACATACCTGTACAGAGTAAAATAGGCAAAAATTGTAGTACTTTATTTTGCATAGCTTCAAGAAGTTCAAACAACCTACAAGAGTAAATATTGAATCATAATGTAAAAAATGTGCTACTTGCAACCACAGGCAAACATTATTAAACATTACAGTGCACGTGGAGATTCATTAAAATGGTCAAAAATAGTTTTTTCATTAGTAATATATCGTTATGAAACTTCAATGAGAATATTGAAACGTGTAGTTTATTTCCCTCGGTTTTCTTATACAAAGTGTTAGAGGAAATTCGAGAAGTTTTACAATAGAATCAACTTTATTTACATTTGAAACACATTTACTTACATCGTGGTCTTTCATCAGTAAATAAATCAATGGTAATTTCCCCTACAGAAGTCTCTAAAATAACTGACATGGTGTAAATCAGTTTCTGTAGAACGCGAACGACTTGCTATCGTTTTGTGGAACTCTTCAGTGTTTGGAGAATATTTCAGTCCTTATTGTTGTATTTTTCGGTAAAATATTGAAAAATGGCAACTGAAACTCAAAATACAGATGACAAGAAAGAGGAAGCAGGTGGATCCGGTGAAGAAGCCTTTGATTCATTTTATCAAGAGGTATGCTAATTCTTAATGGAGGAAAAGATGAAAGTTTATATTAATCCGAATTTTCTCAGTTGAACAAACAAATCCTGTAAGACCTGTTCTTTCATATGATTTTATAGAATAACGCAAAGATTTAGTTGATATAGGTATCATTGTATATATGTTCATATCTAATTTTGAGGAGTTGTTGATAATGACAATAAGTTCCGACTGATGTAACGTTAACAAATGTTAAACACTATTTTTCAACTTTTCATGTTTATGTCTAGTTTTACTTTGCAGTGTGAATGATCAGGGACCTATAAACTAAGTTTATAGAATGATTGATCAAAACTTGCAAAACTTTTAATTAAGACTTTGGGCTTGCTATTTATCTTACAGGTCAAAGCAATTGAACACAGAGATTCAGTCTTAACTTCGAAACAACAGATTGACAAATTAAGCAGACCAGGTTCCACATACTTCAACCTCAACCCTTTTGATGTAAGTACACTATACAATAGTTATACAGTTTTTATCATGTTTATTGAATAAATATTTAGCATGCTCTTCAGCAGAATTTTCCATCCAGTAAATAATATAATTTGTTTATATGTGATATACCATAATATTAACAGTCCAGTCCAATACGAAAATTCGTAATATTACGAAAAAAAGTAAGATTACGAGAAAGTGTAATATTACAAGTTATCGTAATATAAAACTTATATTACAATTTTTCGCAATGTAGTTAAATTACGAATACGCATAATATAGCAGATTGTAGAGACTATATTACGAGTTTTCGTAATCCAAGACAAATTCAAGCATTGCAAGAAATTGAGTGGCGGATAGCAAAGTATGACGTTTAATATGAGATGTCACCGGCGATAACTTGTACGACAGATTTGAATTCTGTGTATTTCTAAGAATTGCACGAAAAGTTGTATTACGAGACGAGGGTGTGATTTTTAGGGTAGACTTCGCAAGAAAAGTAGGGAGTTTGGGTGATATAGACCAATGCGACATGCTTAAGCGAATATTGAAATTTACTGGAAAATTGGTCTTATCCTTGGGAAAATTCCTATAAAAGAATAATAAAAGAAATTGTCCACTCACCCATCGCTGGAGGTACTTTCTTCTTGAATTTCCATGCCTTCTGATAGGTGTAACTACAAACTGTGCTATCAGTTGTGGAATCTGATATATTACACGTCATACTTTGGTACCCACCACTCAATTTCTTGCAATGCTTGAATTTGTCTTGGATTACGAAAACTCGTAAAATAGTCTCTTACAATCTGCTATATTATGCGTATTCGTAATTTAACTACATTACGAAAAATTGTAATATAAGTTTTATATTACGATAATTTGTAATATTACGATCTTTCATAATCTTACGTTTTTTCGTAATATTACGAATTTTCGTATTGGACTGGACTGATTAATTTGATTTTATTGGTTCTTGTCAATAACATTGAAATATATGTACAATGTACACACCTAGAAAATGTTATTCTGATATTTGTAGGTACTTAACATTGACCCAGATACCTCACTTGCAGACATCAAGAAGAAATACAGACAGGTAACTATTTCTATAAATTAGTATTCACTGTTTTCCTTTATCATGATTATTTGTGAACCAATACAGTGATTTGTATTAGGCTTTGGGTTGAAGTTTATGAAAAAATCTCCTTGGACCTGAAAACAATTAAATTTTGATTTTTTTTTTTAATATTAAAGTGGCATTTTTATCAACTGACATGATTCAACTAGTCAATATGGCTGGTAGCCCACCAGGTCTTTAGGAAACCACTGTGTATTCATAAGAACTAACTCATGTATCATGTTTATTGTGAATGTAACATTTAATATACCACCAGAAGTAAGTAAGTAGAAAGACAGCTTATTCACCATAGGTATACATGGTTATAAGCACATGTAAATACTGTATACAGAAAAATTTTCGCCGTTTAATTTTTCGCCCCTTTCACCCTAGTCGGAAGTGGGTGAATTTAACTTTAAGGGTGAAAATAAAATGGGGTGAAAAAATAACCCTGTATACAGTATATTTCTCAAAATTTATAGAGAGAATTAGGAAGGGAAAGGGTGAAGGAATTCCATCTCCAAGTTGCAAAGATTTATTAATAGACAACCCCCCCTCCTAGTTTCATTGCAAAGACTTAATAGAATGTGTGATTTTTTTCCTCTTAGATGTCAATATTGGTTCATCCAGACAAAAATCAAGATGATCTAGATAGAGCACAGAAAGCATTTGATGGTAAGTTTATTAAGATGTCTGTTTTGGTATAATTAATTTGTCTGAGAAAAAAGACACATATAAACATACCATATTCTTCCTATCATACTGTAAAGCACTCTATATTCACAAGATCTTTTTTCTTTGCATAAATACTTTCTGCTTGCAAAAATATCATTCTTGTATATATTTGTATTATAAAAGGTTTACAGCCAATGGCCAGATTTCAAAAATATATTTTTTTCATTTATATGAATTTTCGCTGATATGAAATGCATTTCTCCCAAAAATAAAGTGTCATAAAAGTTTTGTGATCTATTATGTTTAGTACCTGTCAATAACTTCTGAAGTCCTCTTTGTTGCTATGTTCCAATTAATTTATTAAAAACAAGCAACTTCACATCACCTTTTTGAAATGTGATTAAATGTATTTCTGATACAATTATAAATACAGTGTATTTGCAGTTGTGTTGGTCATAGGCGATTTAAAACTCCATGTCACCTGATCCTACCTGTGTAATATCTTAAACAAAAACCTTTTTGTATAAATTTCAAATGAACTTTTTTTTCAGATGTGAAAGATTTAACTAGGTTCATATGTCATCTTACAAATTTATTTGATTTCAGCTGTAAACAAAGCTTATAAAACACTAGCCAATGAGGAGGGAATGAAAAGGTGCCAAGAAATCATAGAAGAGGCAAAATCCAGGGTGGAAGAAATGGTAAGTTATCATGTAGACAAACCAGGGTATATGATGAGTCATTTAATCAGGTTTCTGATTCAACTAGGGTGGAAGAAATGGTAGGTAATCAAGACAGTCTCAGGGAAACCAGGGAATATGGTGAGTTGTTTAACCAGGTTTCTGATTCAGATAGGATGTAAGAAATAGTAGGTCATTAAAGCAGGCAGTAAAAAGGAAGACAAAATTGGCAAGTCATGTAACTAGATTTCTGACTCAACCAGAGTTGAGGAAATGGTAGGTTATTAAGGCAGTCACAGGCAAACCAGGGTATATGGTGGTCTAGTGCAACCAGAGTTGAGGAAATTGTAAAGTACATGTAACAAGGTAGTCACTGGCAGACAAACTTACATTGGTTAAATCCCTTAACCAAAGGTATCTGAGAGAAACAGAGTCAATGGTACATTACATGAACAGTGTATCAGATGTATAATTCTTCAGGACCCTTGTAAAATTAGATCCAAACAACCAGTTCTCAAAACTATTGCAAACGGTAAACTGCACTATCAAAGCAGACTCGAGCTCAAGATAATATTAGTTTTAGGACCAAATTCTTAAGGTCAAAGAAGAGAACTGCAATTAAACAAATTAGGGACATACTTATTGAGAAAATGTGTTTTAACAATGATCCTTCAGTAGATGCTTAGTACATATAAAACAATTTAACATTCAATTACAGTACATGTAACTGTAAAGATATTACATGTAGCAGTGGATTCATTTAGCGCTTTTGGAAGAAAACAAAATCTGCTGAATCAAGTTTCACCTCTAAATGTCTTGTATAATACATGTATATATGTTATGACAAGCACATTCACTAAGAGCTAAATCAAATTTATGCTAACTTGTTGAAAACTGATTTCAGCCAAATGTTGTACACACCAAATATGATACAGTATGCTGATATTTCTGTTTTCATTTGCAATAGAGTATGTCCTTATTATTTATCATTGATTGAATATGTATATTTTAACCATTACTTGAACCTTTTATATCTAATCAATTTGAAGTTCATATCATACACATATCTTTCAGATTAAAGCCAAAAGGAAACAGTTAAAAAAAGAAGGGAAAAGTACAGATGTGCCAGAGGATGATCCTGAAAAGGTTTGAATATTAAAGACCTGTAACTCGAAATTTTTTTTGCCTTTTTATTATGACCACCCCCCCCCCTTCCATTTGGAGAAGTGTGGGAATTAAAAATACTGTTTCAGCATGGAATTCTTGAGCCGAAACAGGTGTTTATTCAATGTTTACTCTCATACAAATGCCTTCTTTGGAAAATTTATGAACAAAGTGAAATTGAATAACATGCTTATTTCTCATCTCCGAATAGCCTACTTCTAGATTCTGTGAAATAATTGTTTCCTCTGCAGTATACACTATATATTTTCAGAAGAAGCATGCTGTGTATGTCCAGACCTGTAAGCTATTTGCAGACCTGGAGAGAATGAGGCAGGAAAGAGAAATGAAAGACATGCATGAACGGTTGGTATTCATTAGTACTGACAGTTACATCTCATAGCATGCATCCCCATCCCCCCTTCCTCCCAAAAAAAATACCAGTTTTCCTCAATTTAGATAAAACTTCAAAATAATTTTACAAGTACCAAAAATCTGAAAGAAAAGATGGCTGAATATTATCAAATAATAATTTACACGTATTGTGAATTGTGAATATGATGTTTAAATTTAAAGAACATTGCTAATTTGACCTGACTGTCTTTGAGAAGCATTTTTTATGAATGTAAATGTCAGGTTTAAATTAAATCACTTATGGCTTCTTAAAACAGAAAACGTAAGGCAGAAAAAGATGCAGAAGAGGAGGAAACAAAGAAACGAGAAACAGAATGGAAGAAAAACTTTGAGGTACAAGAAACTTATTGCCATATATCAATTGTATAAAAATAGCATTATAAAATACTAATCAAAGACCCATGGGCATTACATGAAGAATGGCTGGAATGTAATTTCTGAAACAGCAATTAAGAATAGGTTCTTTTTATAATAAATCATACAAAGATAGAATGAAATTGATCTTAATCTCCTTTTTTTCCTCCTTTATAGGAGAGCAGATCTGATCGTGTTGACAGCTGGAGAAGTTGGAAGAGCGGGGGCAAGAAATCTAAGGGGACATTCCGACCCCCCAAACCCAAGGTCGAGAAACGGTAGTACCAACCCAGGGTGTTCATATGTCATTTTATGTGGAACATTTGTGAGAAAGTTGTGAGGTGTCTACATACTCATATATTGCAGCAGAAGGATTTGTTTGAATATGTTAATGTTTCAATGAAGTTCAAGTTCTTTAAAAATGGCTGTCTCATGTACAGTACAAGCTGATTTGTTCATGTCATTTTGTCAGAGTTACATGTATATGTTGAAATTTTTTTTTGTGAGCAAAACAACTTTTATGAGTGATTTCATACAGGAAAATGCTTGTATGTTAAAAAAGAATTCATCATTTTAGTTTTTAAGATTTATAATACTTTAACATGTACATACTGGTAGGTATGAAGAGGCTTTTTTTTTAAGTTGCCAAAATGCAATTCTGTTGTTAAAGTTAGGTGGCACTAAATAAAAAACATTCTTTTAATGGTTTCAGTGAACAGTTTTACAATTAAAAATCAATACCCCTGCAACCAGGATGGGACAGATGAATGTAATATATTCATTGATAGCCAAGGTATATCCCTTCTATGTCTGACATTTATGTGAAACTTCTGAATCTGTGAAGCGCTCCTTATTTTTAACTGTACTTTTCCCAAAACTAATCAGTGTTGCAAGATTAGAATAGACCTTTGATTGATGATAATTAAAAATCAATATGGATATCCTGAAGCAATTTTACCCTGTGCTTAACGATGCACTTCCCGACAGTAATGTTTATTTTGGTTTGTTTACAGGTGATATTTTTCTGTAGTAATGACACCACCGTTATTTAAGATATTGCCTTTTTACAATTAAAGGCTTTGAATGAGGGACATATATTAACATTTACTAGACATCAATTTGTCAACTGTAATGAATTTAGCATTTACATTAGTACATGTATAATTTGAGTCGTGTACATATAGTAAAGCAAAAAACTTAGAGCAAGCATTCTTATAATAAATTGATGCATAAATGAATTGATTTTCATTCCCTGAAACATAAAAATGTATTGTAAACTTTCAAGGAAGGATCACAATAACAATATGCTTACAATAAAGCAAAACTGTCTGTCCCTTAGACTTGGTAATACATGTATGCATATTTTACTCTATTGTTTTGACTGCCATTTGACTCTCCAAAACATATTCTGATAGTTTTATTGATTACATTTCTGTAGATAACTCTGTTACAATTTATTAACACAACCAATTTATTTCAGGACAAAAAAAAATCATACATGGAATACATGTGTTTACAAATTACATGTATGTTAATATAAATATTTGTCTGCAAGGAGTTTTCATTGATTATTAATTTTCATTAGCATAAAAGAATCCATATTGCATCATATTTCATATTATGTCATTCGATTCCATTTTAAATCATTCATTATGAATAAATAGCCATTGAAGAGTATATTTTTCAAATCAATATTTAATATATTGGTTGCAGAGTATAACAAACAATTTGTTGTTATCAAACTTGTCCAGTGTAGTGTTTTCCAACCCTACAAAATTCAGATTAATAAACACTGGAAAATTTGTCGTGATTTTGTCGTTTATATAGGGATAAGTATCACCTAAATAAAATGTTCAGACATTTCTGCCAAAAATCTTACTTTGCAGTGACTTTGGTACTTTGCTTTGTTTTATGTAAAATGTAAAGAAAGAATGTCACCCCTACCGATGAGTAAAGTTGATAAACAGAGCCATGGGAAATCAATGAGTGTATGAAAACAGTGAAATGATAAATCCAAATATCCATTGTCATGGGCGTCGGAAGCAAATTGAAAGGGGGGGGGGAGGGGGCTAACCCAACAAAAAAAGGTAAATCCCAATTTTCAATGCCTGTATAATGTCTATTTTTGCCAAAAAGTAAGCCCCCCCGGTTCCGACGCCTATGACTGAGTTGTTTACAATGGAAGAAAAGTGCACGATTTGATATATCAGATGCCATAAATCGAATCACATGACGTCTAATTTTATGTTCCCTTTTTTGTACATATAAAATCAAGACAAGTGTGTTATATTTGATTTAATCACAATTTCATAGTTAAGTATGAAATATATGTAGATAACGAACAGTATTTAAGCTCAAAAGTCCATACAGATACAAACAATACAAAATAAAAGAGCAAACACGGACCTCCAAAACATCAGAGGTGGAATCGGGTGTCATGGAGGAGTGAGCATCCCCTGCCGACCGGTCACAGTCGCCATGTGCTCCTTGTTATGATCAGGAAATAGCGGAAAAATCCGTCGACAAGTCAATGTTTATATAATGGCCTAATCATGCTTATTGTCTAACAATTGGTATGAGTTAAAGACGTCAGTCAGGATTCCATTCAATGATAAATTGTATTTGCTGACAAAAAGTCATTCTATCGGCCATAGAACTTACAAAATGATGACCATATACAAGACTGTTGATATTCTTGTTTCAGAAATTGCAACTTGTTTGAAAATAATTTACCAATGATTTATATGTTTTCCCAATGCGTACAAATATATAAGGATAAATTGCAATCAGATCAGATATTAAGATGCTTCAAAATTTTTTGTCTTTATTTTGTGGTTCAATTTGTCCTACTTTTGAATTGAGCTTACTTGTATTAAGCAGCAACATTGGGTTACATGAATATGACAAATGTTGCAAATGCAAAACATGGAGTAACCGAAATTAATTTTTTTTTGTGAGTGCAGCTACCCCCCACCTCACCATCCTTTTCCAAACAATTGTAAACTCATTTTCTAAAAAAATTAATTTTTTCGGTTGATTTCCGTAAGGAACTCACTATTTTGCTCAAACGTATTATCGGTAAATGGTATATAATTTTTATTGCTACAAAATTTAACATTAATCAAATAACGCTGTATTTAACAAAGAGATAACGTTGTGTTGTTGCTATTTTCATCAATAATTTTGCATTCCATTGATATAAATACTGATATAAAATGAAAATTATCAGTAAAACTTTGAAAGTTTTATAAATTTGTCAATTCGTTTTTGACTTCTTTCGCTTTTTAGTTGCCTGGTTTAATGGCATTCGCAATTTTCCTCGTTGAACAAGATCATGGAACTTGTAAGCATCAACTTCTTCTTGATGGATGATGTCCATTAATTTCACATCTCTTCTTTCTCCATCAATCACTATTCCAGTCTGAAGAAGTCTGTCGCGACTTTTCATATCACGCATGCGCACAATCCATCGTGATCTCGCTTCGCTGTCAATGGCGACAACATTGACAGGGTCAAACTGGATGTCACCAATCGGTCCTCCGCAGTTTTCTTCCACTAACGCCTTTACTTCTTCGTGGCTCATTGCATTGTCTGGTAGGTTAAAACACAGGCAGAGAGGGTCAAGGGGCGGCATCTCTTTTCTCATACGCACCGCAACCAACCGTCTTTTCTTCCATTTGCTGTAATTTGATTTTTCTTTAATTTCCTCCAACAATGTCTTTTTCGATTCCTTGCGTCTGTTGTTGGTATCGACTACGTTAACATCGTCAATATCTTGTTCATCTCCATATCTGAAAGCAGTAGAGACAAGTTTACTCTTGTAAATAATAGATATGACAAATTTAATACTGAAAACTGTGAAAATTTTCCTGTAAATCATTGAAGAATTCTTAGCTTAATAGTTGTTCCTTCAAGTTTTCTTACCTTTGTACAGGTTGTTGAATGTGCGGTAGCTTACATCCTTTTGCTAACATTTCCTTTCCTTGTGAAATTAAATTCAAACCTCCACCAGTTGTATACGATTCATAATTTTCAAACTTCTCAAAAAAGGCATCCCTTTCTTTGAAGTAATTCTGGTAATCTTTGTTGGATAAAAGATGTGAAAGCTTCGCAGCTTGCATATTGTGTTCGAGGGTGACATTATGGCTGTTTGTTTCGGATGGGATTTCAGATTTAACATGAAGATTCCCGGTCTGAAGTGAGAGATCTTCCAAACGGAAGTCTCTGTCTTTTGAGTACTCCATTTCTTCCGCTTCGTTGACCCAAGCTTCTTTAGTCGGGTGTTCGATTGGTTTTCTTTGCTGGTATTTAGTTTGTTTTCTGGTTTCTTTTTTCATCTCTTCTGATTTTCGGAAACCCAATGAACAGAGTCTTCGGTACAAATCTTTGTCAATACGGGCTTTGAACAAACTCGGAAGAGACACAGTTCTTTTCACTTTACTATCAGATTCTTCTACAACTCCTTCCGTTGTTCCATTCGTGTTCTCCCTTGCTGATAATAAATTGTGGTCACCCAGTAGGTTTTGAATTTTGTCTCTTTCTAAGAAATCTCTTGATGTTAGCTGAGTGAGATATCTCTCAGACTTTTGAAAATTCGCAAATTTAGAAGTCATCCCTTGGCTCATTGTTTGATATTGGTTTTCTGTGCTATAGAAAGCATTTTGTTGAGATGGTGGATCCTTTTGTCAACATCTCCTTGTGAAAAGTTATAACAAACCTCCACAAGTTGTATAACATGTAGCCCATGACTGTTTTCCTCATGAAATGGAATTTTTTCATCGGTAATCTGTGTGCCCATTTGATTTTCTCTGCCATGTATGCTAGGGAGCTTGAGTGGGTTTTCGAAACTTCTTGTATTCTTGGTATTTGGTGGTAGTTCTGTATTAATTTGCCATTGGATAAGTCTTGAAACAGGGTCAAAGGTTAAGGCACCCTTGTAGCCCGTTATCTGTAAAAGTTCTGACAGAGATTCAGAATCAGTAGGGTATTGAAGTCGTTCGCCTGCTTTTAGTAATTTTATGACATCATCAGCGTCTTCCTCGTTACAATTTTCAATTGTCATGCATGTGTCTGTCATGTTGTAGTCTCTTAGCGGATACGGAACTGACGTCACAGGAAATGTACGGCGCGGAATTTTCTTTGGCAGACGTCCGTCAACTGCAAGAATAATCAAAGCTTGGCTTGATGTTGGCATGCTGAAAAAAATTAACAAATACTTTGTCTTTAATTTAAGACTTGGTATCTAGTTGTGTGCTTAAATTCAAAAAGATACAATCATGTCTATGCAAACTTTATTATAACTTTCATGAATATAAGGAGAAACTTTACGACCGTTTATTTTCCTATTTCCATAATAATTTGGATGAACTTTACCTATAGACGTGTAAGGTATATAGATAATTCCATATTTATTGTATATAAACACACTTCAGCCCCGAGAGACTGGGCAAGTGTTTGTTTATAGATGAAACGTACCGTTCACGTTCATGATTTAGAGTTCATAAGGATCAATTTCACAATGACATGTTTGTTGTGCATACGCCTTCCTAAACGGATTGCACTCAAAAAATATACGGTACAAGGGTGAAACAGGTATATGCAAACTTCAATTTACAAATTACAATTTACAAAACATAGAAATACTTGACAATTTTATTGAAGGTGTAAAATATCAACAGGTTTTGTGTGTGTGTCTCAAAAAGTTAAAAAGGTTATCTTAATTCCATTATAAGTAGCATTTTGCTGTTATCTATATTGTATATATTTGTTGGTTATACATTTAATACAAAATCATTTAAATCAATTTCTTAATAAACTTTATAGATTTTTCATACAAAGACATTCATGGAATATTAATCTAAGTCTAAAAACATATAAATAACTCGGACGTTTGAATTAATTTTAGATATCCATTTCTCTACAGACAGAACATGTTTACTTTCATTCCCAATTGCGAAATCAATATGCTGTTAATTGCATGAGTTCAATCAAGCCCGGGGTGACAAATTAATTTGTGATTTGCAGGCAATGACGTAAAAATGTCTAAATTTAACTCCTCTTCACAGCTAATAATAACAGTACATCTAAAGAATATGGGTGGGACTAATTGGAAAATATCAAAAGAAAGATGCACACCTTAAAGGCCATTTTTAAGCTAGGTGTTATATTTTTGAAAGTGGAAGCAGGGGCTAACGAGAAAATAAATTCTCTGAAATATCTACGACAAACAGAAAAAGAAAATTGTGCAAACTCCAAAATCTTATTTCGGAATGGGGGGGGGGGGGGGGGGGGGTCAAAATTTGGAAATTTTATTAATTCATAACCATGGATAGGATGTGTTACTTTTTTAAGTGTTAAATTTCTAAAAGAGATATGCAAACTCTTATATCAACTTCGATGATAGACTATCATTCTATGAATACTATATACATTGATTTATTTTGTGGTGATAATTAAATTATACTTTTTTACTTCAATATGAAACGCAGCATCATTAAACGCGGGCCATTCAATACTGAACTTGCATTTAAACATATATTGATTTATAAATATGTGAAACATAAGTATTATGTTTAATTAAGATGTAAGATTACACCCTCTGGATTAAACTCATTTTATTTTGCCGATAGTCCAGCTATACAAATTGAAATAAAGAAAAATGTTTGAATAAAGTAAAAATGAATACTCACTTGAAACAATGAATTAAAAATACATTTCGATTAAAAAAAATGTATTATAAAGATCCGATCCGATAAATACCGGTATTCCTCTGTTGATAATCGACTACCTCCTAAAACGTATTTTCCTCTCGACAAGGATAAGAAATTTAAGGTTGGTTTGGACAATGATAAAGACACTCTTCAAGAGGAGGGGGAGCTTTTGTTTTATCGGGCACGGAATGTAAATAATGCACTGATTACAGACACATCACACCACCAGGATTACAATGTAGTCGAATGATTTATAGAACTTTATTGTCGAAGTTAATAAAATTTATCTGAATGGAATTTTAAGTGTTATCCAGGGTTTTATAAAAGCTAGGTCATATATTTTTCGCCTTTTGAAAGATTATCATTAAAGTAGAACAGATATTTTAAAAAGCTGGAAAATACGATAAAAAAATAATGAGAAATGTTTTAGATTTATCTTTAAATGAGGTTTTTTTTTAATCTTTAAATGATTTTTTTTTTTTTTTTTTTTTTTTTTGGTAATCAGGTATTTTATTTATCATTTTAGTCATTTTAAAAAAGGTGAATTTTATTTAAAACATTTCCTTATAAAGTATAATATATTTATTCTGCATGATAGATTATACTTTATCAGATACATTTTATAACTCTGCAATGTGACAACTTCAATCACATTGCATTGTTGAAATAATAAAATTTGTCAGAAATAATAATAACATACGAAATTGAATTCAAGCTACCTTAAATATAGTAAAATTCTTCCAAGAAATTAATTGATCCAATCACATGGAATCCCCATACAAAAATAACATACTAACTTCTTTGCAGCAAACCAGTCCTTTCGCATTTGACTATTTGATTAATAATTGAGAGCAAGTATAAAGCCAAGAGGAGGGTCGCTGAATGGCGCTTTTGTCGTCTGTCTTGGTTAGGGGGACCAATGAGATGTAAATCATTTATAGGGACTTCGTACGAGTCAAAGAAATACGAATACAATACACAAGTGTTCAGCTTCATAATCCGTGTCGTTATTCATTCAATCGATGGATTTTGTATATTATAATACTATATTGTTTAAAATCGATTGGAAAATTATAGAAAAGAAATGAAAAATGGAGTCAAATTACGATTAGTAAACTCGGAAATCGATTTTTTTTAAAAAAATCATTTACGAAAAACGTATGCATTTAGTTTCTCAAGTCGTCTTTAGTGCCAATTTGTTGAAGATACTTATTAACTTAGATTGAACTTTGATTAAACTTTAATCTTTACGAAAAGAAGACTCTGAAAAGCCTAATGGTTTACACATTTTTAATGCGAGGATCAAAAGTAACAAAATTGCTTTGTCAACAATCACTTTCAGCTTTCCCTTTGTATGTATAAACTCAAATGTCACAAGGGATTTTAACATTTTAAAATATTTAACAAAAAAATTGTCATTCCAAAACTTGTTAACTTATAGATAACTTATAGATACACAACAGAGAACCTTACGACAAATTTTACATGTAAAATTCAAGTTTACCCTTTTGCATTTTGGACACGGGCTTAAATCATACCGGTATTGCTTTAACTTGAATGATATACAGGTACAGTATAATAAGGGTATAAAAATGCTGTTTATATAGCCAGTATATCAGTAGAGTTCAAGTTAATAAATTACATAGATTACAAAATTTCTTTTCTTTTCTTTCTTTTTTTTTTTTTTTTGCTTGGGGTAAAAGGGATGACCCCCCCCCCCCCCCCCCAATAGCTTATTTCGATAAACATGCAAGTCATATTTTTTAATTTGAAGGAAAACTTTACCATGTTCATAGCTCTTAGAACCTACATGTGTACATAATTATAGAGGGTATATTTATTTTACGTTACGCCCATAAGATGGAATGACGTCACAATACATATTATATGTGACGACACAATACCTATTATCTGTGACGTCACAATTACTTGTATTGCGACTGGATACGATCCAAACTCGTCTCCGCAGAACTTTTCTCAGTTTCTGAACTGGGGAAAACTACAAGATGGCATCAAATGATGACGATATTAGAGCAAAGCAGAGGCAGATCAGCATTCGCGGTATAGCCCCACTGGAAGGAGTCAACAACATAAAAAACAACTTCAACAAACATCTTCACTTCACTCTGGTAAAAGATCGACAGAACGCAACTACACGAGATTATTTCTTTGCCTTGGCTCACGCTGTTAAGGATCAGGTTTGTGGACGATGGATCCGCACCCATCAACACTACCATAAGACAGACACCAAAAAGATATACTATTTGTCTATGGAGTTCTACATGGGAAGAGCCTTAACCAACACCATGGTAAATATAGGAATCGACAGCGAATGTGAAGAAGCAATGTATCAGCTCGGGCTAGACATGGAAGAACTTGAAAGTATGGAGGAAGATGCTGGTTTGGGCAATGGAGGTTTAGGGCGCTTAGCTGCTTGTTTTCTCGATTCCATGGCCACACTGGGAATGCCAGCTTATGGGTATGGTATACGATATGACTATGGAATCTTTGAACAAAGAATCAGAGGAGGATGGCAAGTCGAGGAACCCGACGAGTGGCTGCGTTATGGAAACCCCTGGGAGCAAGCCCGTCCAGAGTACGTTCTGCACGTCAATTTTTACGGAAGAATCGAACAGAATGAGAACGGAACAAAATGGCTGGATTACCAAACTGTGTGTGCTTTGCCATACGATACACCAATACCCGGTTATGGTAACAACACCATCAACATTATGAGACTGTGGTCGGCTAAAGCTCCCAATAGCTTCAACCTGAAATTTTTCAACAACGGTTCTTACCTTCAAGCTGTGCACGACAGATACCTAGCTGAGAACATAACACGTGTATTGTATCCGAATGATTCCATGTTTGAGGGTCGTGAGTTGAGACTAAAGCAGGAATATTTCCTCGTGTCAGCCTCTCTTCAAGACATTATCAGAAGATACAAAGGCGGGAAAAACTTCGACTACGAGAGAGTGTCTTTTGCCGCCTTTTCTGAGAAAACCGCTATTCAGTTGAACGATACTCATCCTGCGTTAGCCATTCCAGAGTTGATGAGGATTCTTATAGATGAAGAAGGTCTAGTCTGGGAAGAAGCTTGGAAGATCATGGTGGACACTTGTGCATACACCAACCACACTGTTCTCCCAGAGGCTCTAGAAAGATGGCCAGTGTCTCTCTTGGAAAAGCTAATTCCAAGACATTTGGAAATAATCTACTTGATCAATCATCTGTTTCTGAAAAAGGTAGAAGAAAAATGGCCAGGAGACGGAGATCGAAAAAGAAGAATGTCAATGGTTGAAGAGGGAGGAGAAAAATCAATCAACATGGCCCATTTGTGTATTGTTGGATCTCATGCAGTGAATGGTGTTGCCAGAATACATTCTGAAATCATCAAGACTAGCATCTTCAAAGACTTTTATGAGATGTATCCAGAGAGGTTCCAAAACAAGACCAACGGGATAACTCCACGTCGTTGGCTGTTAATGTGTAACCCTTCGCTGTCCTCACTCATTACTCAAAGAATCACGTCGGATTGGGTCACAAACTTAGATTTACTGAGGAATTTGGAAACACTGACCTCGGATGAAGTCTTTTTGAAAAATCTTATTCGCGTTAAACAGGAAAACAAACAAAAACTAGCCTGTTATATTGAGAAAGAATTTAATATTTCCATAAATCCTTCTTCCATGTTCGATATACAAGTCAAACGAATCCATGAGTACAAAAGGCAACTGCTTAACTGTCTTCACATCATCACCTTGTACAACGAGATCAAGAAGCCCGGTTCGAACAAAATCGTTCCTCGGACAGTGATGATTGGAGGAAAAGCCGCTCCGGGTTACTACATGGCCAAACTTATCATCAAATTGGTCAACTGCATTGCCGACGTAGTCAATAATGACCCTGATGTTGGCGACAAACTTAAAGTAGTGTTTCTGGAGAACTACCGAGTTAGTCTTGCTGAGAAAATTGTTCCAGCAGCAGACCTAAGTGAACAAATCTCTTTGGCGGGAACTGAGGCATCCGGTACAGGAAACATGAAATTCATGTTAAATGGTGCTCTGACCATTGGGACACTCGATGGTGCTAATGTGGAAATGCGGGAGGAAGTTGGCGCAGAGAATTTCTTCCTCTTTGGTATGACCGTTGAAGAGGTGGAAAGTCTTACGAAAGACGGCTACTATCCCAGAAAGTATTACGAGGAAAATGCCAAACTCAGAGAAGCCATTGATCAGATATATAATGGCTTCTTTTCCCCGGAGGACCCCACTCTTTTCCGGGACATCTTCAACAATCTGATGCATACTGATCGGTGAGTATATTGTAGATGTATATAATTTTTATTCATTAACATAATTCTACCCTATACATGCTATACACTACTAGTATATAATTTTACTTATAATGTAACGCTTAATTTTGAAAGACTCTTTTCTATTCCAGGTACATGTCTAGCATACATGATAAAGTAATGCACCGAAAGCTAGATGCATAACAATTTCCATGATTTAATAAAAGATTTTTTTTATCATGAAAACACAAATTTCATTCATTAGATACTGCCTGATGAAAGACTACAGCTCCTATATCGAGTGTCAGCAACGCGTAAGCGAGCTTTACAAGAAACCCATGGAATGGGCACGGATGTGTTTACGTAACATTGCAGCCTCGGGTAAATTCTCTAGTGACCGCACGATAAGGGAATATGCAACCGATATTTGGGGAGTGGATCCAACAGGAATTAAACTCCTGGCGCCCCATGAGGAGTCACACTATTAATCCCCGGGCCTAAAATGTTATGAAAAAGAAAATGGACAATTTAATAATATTTCTTTGTTGATGCTTCCTGTTAAGAAAATAAAGCATGTTTAATATGTTTTGTAAGTTCATTTTATTGTATTCAAACAAGAACATATAATACACATGAAGCAGTTTCAAATACGTAATACAGCACAAATGAAATTAAACAAAGATCAGTTATATACTTTTATAAATGAAGATTCCAGTATTTCTTAGACAAAATTCCTCAGATAGTTAAAGGTTAACTTTTATCACAATATATTTTATACATGTAGACTGACTATCGGTATATATATATTTTAGTTAATGCTATTTGAACATTTAGAATCGCTTTGTTTAAATTTTCGACTGAAAACTTGCACTGCGTTTTGGAATAGTTTGACTGTACTCTGACATGTAAGAAATTTGAAATCTTGTAAACAAATAGATTCTCTTGTAAACTATAACATAATTTATAACATCCCAAATGAAACAGATCACCCTTTTTTTTTAATTACATGCACAAACTACTTGCACTGCATGCCTTTCATGTCATTAACTTAACTTAATAATTTTTTTTTTTTACTTCTGAAATGAGCCCTAAAACAAGTATATCACCATACACTATTTGTACAGATCTTTGAATTTAAATACATGTATCTCTAGCACAGTGTATTTCAGTCTTGCTTATTCACAAAATAAACCAAAAGAAATATGGTGTATGTAATCAACAGTTGAAGATTTTCACTTTCTGTTCCATCTACATCCAAATACTCACTAATACTTGGAATACTATAAGCGTTGTCATACTGTATGTTAAATGGAAGATCCCAAACCAAAGCAAACTACAAGATAACATATGCTGACAGAAATTGTGGAGAAGTTTTAAGACAATTACAGGAACATAAAATATTATATAACACAGATAATCAATAAAAAATTAACATATAAAACAAAATAAGTTTTGGTCATTTTCTTCTAAAAATCTTTGTGGTTGATAATTATATATTACGGCAATTACTTATGAGTGTCTAACAATTTAATCACAGAGACAGAAATAAAAATTTATGGAAGTTTTGAGTTAAAAAAAAAACGTAAATGTATGTACATTTTTATGCTATCACATTATGTTGTACAATGTACATCTATGCAGACAATCAAAAAGACTGTATATTTTTTTTAAAATAACTGAATCAGCATTGAATTGACATTGAAAAAAAATGAACATAAAAACAAGTCATAATCAAGGAATTCAAAAAAAAAAAAATCTAAAACTACACATGAAAAATGTTTAAACAAAACGTAAAATAAAACTCAAACTTTGAAAAAATGTGTAAAAACAGAAGAACATGAATTATTTACATGTGAGTACATTTAATTTTTTTGGATGCAGGTTGGAGTAATGTCTAGCATTGACTATCCTAACTAGATGTCAGATTAATACACAACATCAAACCTTGATTTGAATATTGTTCATTTAATTTGTACATAAAAAAAGAAAGGAATTTGTAAAACCAATATAATTGCATTGATTGTGCTAAATAAATTAAAACTGAAAGAAGGAATTTAACAAATTTGGGAGGAAAACGATGTGTTGAAGCAATGCCTAGCAAAGTACAATTCTTCTACTATGATGCTGGCTCAGCATCTGATGTAATCTTAAACCTTGCCGTAAAAGCTATTTTTCTTGTCTTATTTCTTTTTGTAGTTAAGAAAATAAATGGTCCCAGAAAAACAGAAAGCTACTAGCATGTGCAGTTTTACTATAATAATTCTTGTTGAAACAATTATTTTAAAGTATACTTGGTATATCTGGTAAAGTTCAATGGACTTCACTCTTTCGTGTTCACTGCTCCACAGAAAGAACAAAGAGTACAAGCATTATGGCGCTTCAATGTCCAATTCCATTGTAATACTTGTAAGACATTAACTTAGAGTAAACGTACAGCATATACAATGTATGATGAAATTAAAGCATGCAAACTATTATCAAACATTACACTGTTAGTGTATACAAGAAATTAAGTATTTTTGCTATAATTCAATAGTCATCAATAAATATTCCTTTTGCTTACTTTAGAAAAGAAATGCCAATAAAAATATCAAGATATATAGTAATCCCTGTCATATTTAAAAATTTCCTCCTGAGAAAAAAATACATATTTTCTGATGTTAGTGAATTCTGAACAGAAATAATGGACACAGTATACTGAACACAGTCTAAAATAAAAGTCTGATTAATTAATCAATAAATCAATAAATTAGTTTCCACACAAATATCACTAGTTGCTAGTTGATCCTCAACATTAATGTTGTTCAAAGAGTGTCTTTATATCAGCTAAAGCTTGCACTATGGAGTTCACCATCTTCTTAGAACTCTACAATAAATAAATGTATAATCAGATTTCTTTCCATTTAAATGAGGTTTTGTTAAAATAAACTTATCATATATACATTTTTTAGAGTATATCTAAATTAATTTGAGCAAAGACGACTAAATCTTTAAAAATAATTATTGCAACAAATAACAAATATAATTTAATAATACTGTCAACAAGTCTACAAAGATACAGTAAAAGTTTTGGGATGTTATATATCCCTCCTTTGATGCACTCGACTAACATAACAGGAACACTCCCTGTTGAAAAACATAAGACCTAATTGCTATCTGTTTTCCTATTGTATCTGTTTTCGTTATGCGTCGTCTGTCGTGCATTAACATTTGAACATTTTCAGCTTCTTCTCTGCAACCACTGAACCAATTTCAACCAAATTTGGCACAAAGCATCTATGGGTGAAGGGGAACAAAAATTGTGAATTTCATGATCGCTGCCCCCCTGGGGCCTGAGGGGTGGGGCCAAAACCACTAAAATTAATGCAATCTTTAAAAATCTTCTTCTTTACTCCTGGAATCAAGCAGTCAACTGTTGGTATGATTGTAATCAGCATTAAGTCTTCTACCAAAATTGTGAAATTCATGGCCATGGGGTCGGGGTTGTAGTGCTAGGGCGGGGCTAAATAAGTATATAGTGAAAATGCATTATTTCTTTGAAAATCTTCTTCTGCTCCTGGGTATTAAATAAACCAACTAAGTACATAGTTATGATGAGCAAGAGTGCCTCTACCAGAATTGTGAATTTTATGGCCCCAGGGTCAGGGGTTCTGGTGTTAGGGCAGGGCTCTATTGATTATATAGTGAAAATACATGAATTCTTTGAAAATCTTCTTCTCTGCTCCTAGGTATTAAATAAACTATCTAAGTGCATAGTTATGATGAGCAAGAGTGCCTCTTCCAAAATTGTGAATTTTATGGCCCCAGGATCAGGGGTTCTGGTGTTAGGGTGGGGCTCTAAAATCGTGATTATATAGAAATTTTCAGAAATGTTTATTCATCATATTTAAGTGTATCATGATGTTTTTGATAATATATACACAAAAATAAAGATTTTATCTGCTTGCACAGGGTCCTAGGTATAAAAATAACAGTTTTGTAAAGAATATACAAGTATTAAGTAATAAAAGTTTTCAATACATAGTTATGATGAAAATTATCCTAATTCGATTCCTTAGAATTATATCGTCTTTTTGAAAATTTCAAAATTTGGTTAAATTTTTATTTCCCGCATTCCCAAGTTGTAGAAACAATACACGAAAAATGGCGACGTTTCATGGTGTTACCGGGTGAGTCAGTTCAGGTAGATTGATTATTATACACTTTAAAAGACTTTAAATAATACGAATTCTTTGAAAATCAATTAAAATTCTCTGCTCCTGGGTATTAAATAAACATAACTGCCAGTGCAATAGTTATGATGAGCATAGAGTTCTCATTTAGTTGACTGATGGTGATCCAAAATTGTGATAAATTTATGGATCCATGGGTGCCACATTGGTTCTGGTTATAAACACAGGTATGTAAATCAATAAAATTTCTAAATTTAAGTATAGTGAAAATACATGAATTCTTTGAAAATCGACTTCTCTGTGCGCCGTGGGTATTAAATAAAATATCTAATTTGTTTATTTATGTATATCTATTTGAAATTTGCTATGTATATTTATCTATATGTACTAAAAAGTGTGAAACTTTTGGCCCTGGGATGATTAGGGGCTCTTGTGTTTAACGGGACAACCTCGTATTGATTATATAGTGAAAATACATGAATTCTTTTAAAATCTTCTTCTCTGCTCCTTAAATAAACTAACTAAGTACATATTTATGATTAGCAAGAATGTCTCTTCCAAAATTGTGAATTTTATGGCCCCCAGGTCAGGGGTTAGTGTGTTAGGGTGGGGCTCTATTGATTATATAGTGAAAATACATGAATTCTTAGAAAATCTTCTTCTCTGCTCCTGGGTATTAAGCAGATGAACAACCTATGTAGTTATGATGAGCAAGGGCACTAATCTTCCAGAATTGTGAATTTCAATGCCCCAGGGTCAGGGGTACCATGGGGGGGGGGGCTGAACTTATATACTGAAAATGAATGAATTGTTTGAAACCTGCTCCTTGGTATTAATCAAATATTTTTGAAAAGCAAGGATGCTTTTTCAAAAATTGTGCAAAGTGTGGATCTAGGGCTAAGCGCAGGGGTTCATGTGTGGTAGGGGGACTACTGATTGTTGCTGAATATTACTGATTAGTTGAAATGCATCTTTTGTTCCCCTACCCTGCCTATGGGTATTAAGTAACCAAACTAAGCAACTGCTTAGTATAGTTATGATGATCAATGGTGCCTCTTTCAAAATTGTGAATGCCATAGCATCTGGCTTTAAACATGAATCAAATTCAATCACTGGAAAGTTGTTGCATAATGCTCAGGTGACCTATAAGGCCCATGGGCCTCTTGTTATAATAACTTACAGTGGTAGGACAGGAGTTTTTGCAGGAGACATGGAAGAACACACAGTCTTCCCCGGCGATGATGTAGGACACCCCGTACCCATCATCAGCCACCGGTCCAAAGCCTCCCCCTGCTGATATGTGTTCTGGGTGCTTCGTCAGATCTAACTTGTTGGTCTGCTGATGAGGGGTCTGTAACAGAAAGGATTTCCTCATCATACATTTCATCATCATTATCTAGGAGCTTCATTAATCAAGAAACAAGTGTTCAACATATCCAGATTTTAAATTCTAAATACTCTCTATGATAACATTATATTTTCTCTAAAAAAGATGCACTGAACACCACACAAATGCTCTCACCCTCTATAGACACATTATAGATCTCCAAGATGCACTATAAAACTACCGGTATCTGAGATTCCATGAAAAACAGGAGACTTCTCTACCTGATTAGTTGAGATCAGGAACATTTCCCTACCTGACTAGTTGATATCAGGAACATTTCCCTACCTGACTAGTTGATATCAGGAACATTTCCCTACCTGACTAGTTGAGATCAGGAACATTTCCCTACCTGACTAGTTAAGAGCGGGAGCATTTCCCTACCTGACTAGTTGAGATCAGGAACATTTCCCTACCTGACTAGTTGAGAGCCGCCAGGGCTCACTGAGAACTTCATGTAGAAACGGTGAGTCCAGATCGAGGTACTTAGAAACCACATACAGACAGAAGAGATGGCGGTCAATGCCCTTGCCAGTCATGGCATTACGACAGTTTATTTGGTGTACATCAGCAGCTTTCTTCATGAGAGCAATGCGTTCTTCCCTCTGCAATTTCCAAGAAGAAAAATTATTATCATGGAAATCACTAGAAGTATACAAATATCCTCAAATACGCTTTCAAAACAAAATTTCAAATATTTCTAAATATATCTCCAATATCCTAAATAAAATATGATTTTACTAGTCAAATACATGTACTTGAACATGTATTTGATATCATGATCTCTGGCAGTTTTTGTACTTTTATTAATAGAGGATTCTACTCTGAATTGTTTTATACTCACTGTTTTATCAGGGTCATCCATGGCCTTCACAAATTCAGATGACAGGACTGTACAAGACCTCACTGTTTCTGTTCTACCCTCCCTAAACAGGCGGGTCATGGAGGATTCATAGGTGAGACAGAACTTCTTGTTGAGCTAAAATAAATAATCATACACTTGTAATACATCTTCTTCTCGTAAAGAAATTAATACAGTATGACACCTTCTATAGCAATTCACAATGAGAAGCAGTTAACTTCTAGCTCAATGTAGGACTTACTCTGTAGTAGGCCAGCTGTAGGGCGAGCTGGATGTAGGCATCTGGACTGACCCTACACACTTTCATGAATCCTTTGCCATACTGGTTATGGACCAACAACTCCAGATCTACATCAGCTATCAGCTGCTTAGCTGCCTCCAGACTGTTCTCAATGACCTGTAGGCACTGTAAGGAAAAGGGTGCATTTATATATAAACTGATATACACATATATTTACATTTCCAATGTCTTTGTTCTAGATAGAATTACCAATTGTAAATGTAAAAAAAAAACCACGTGCAGGGCGGGACAACACCTAGAGAGAAGCAGGCTTGGAGCCCGTGGATTGGCGGAATCAAAGCATGTAAATATAAGGAATAACTGTCAGATTTTTCGAATTCATGAAGATGATCAATGGATTGGCTTGTGTGATAATTTTATGCATAAACGCCTTCGGCGTTTATGCAAATTATCACACAAGCCAATCCATTGATCACTTCATGAATTCGAAAAATAAGACAGTTATTCCTTAAATATAACCGCTTCACGGTTTATAAAGCGTAAACTGCCTTAATCCAGGTTATACAGATAACAGGTGTTGCAATTTAATTCATTCCTTAGATGTTCTAAAAACTTTCATAACATGTAATAAAGGACTCACAGGTTTTGGCAGATCCCACTCCAGTCTGATAGGATTGGGTGGAGGAGTAGTTATCTCCCCCTTGCAGTAGCCCTCTTCTGTGTATCTGTAATGTAAAACAAGTTATCATTTTTCTGAATCAACCTTCAACAAATATTGGAGACAATTACATGAACATGATATCTGAGTTTAAACTTTATGTATATAATTGGCATTTTTTTTCTAAAAGAAGCAAATTTTAAAAATTAATTGGAAAAAAAAATTCATTAAATCTTTAGATATGAAATTTTTAATTAGATGAGCTTATAAGACTAGAACATATAAACTACATAAACAATAACAAGATGAGGATATATTAAGTGACATTATTTAAACCCCACTGAGCAGATGAATGGTGTTGGTTAGAGTAAACTTGAACAGAGCCTTAAGGTGCAGATATGCTAATAATTATTCTTTTTTTTTAACTTGCACATGTCTCAATGAACAGCTTTTACATTAATTTTACCAAATGATAAAAGTACAATAAAACATACTAGTCTGGTACATTTTTTTAAAGAAAGCATTCTTTACATAATTGAACATTAATTTAGTTTCAATCACTGTCTTATACAAAATTTTCCTAAGCAGTATTTCAATTTTTTCCACATTTTTATAAGGATAGATGACAAATCCTATTATACCTGCACCTCTCAGCTTTCCCTTCACTAAGGCTCCACAGGGTAAACTCACCAAGATGTAGTTTAACAGACATAGTTCAATAGAGGGCCTTAAACCCCAATATAATCTAGTCCATACCCACCTGTGTGGACCCATTACACCTACCCTACGATTAGGCTTAAAAGAGGGGGATGGTAAAGACTTTACCCAATGGTGCGATCGTCCGCTGTGGCCACTTCCCATAAATGTCCCATAATAGGTGCGTCTGCCCTGTTTACACATGATGATGATTATAACAAGTGTACAGGAAACTCTGAATACAGCATGCAAAATGATTGGCTGATACCTCTAGCCAATCATAGATGTTGTTATGAAAAGTTCCAAATGCAAATAGAAATGGGCAGAATGGACCACTCTTTATGCATGGAACAGCTGATATGTTTTTGTGAGTGTGTGACAGAAATATGGAAGTTATATAAAATAGCAAGACAACAGACAGGAATGGGATATATCCAAACATGCTATAAGCATTAAATTCAAACAGGCTAAGAAATATCAATGGCACCTTGAGTTGTCTATCTGTGTAAAAATTCACCAGAGGTGTGTTGGGAAGTAAATGAATATGAATGAGAATAAACCCATGGCCATTTATCCTGTTTCCATTCCCACTTATGAAAAAAATTAATCAATATTATAAATGGCCTCTTTTCAATTTAAAACAAATGAAAATTTGACTTTTTGAAATAAAATGCCTCCCAACACACCTCTAGAGTATTTACTATCCATCAATAGTATCAAGATGCCATAATATGATATTTATAAACTACCAGGTATTATTTGAACTAAAGCCAAACAACAAATCAAAAGTAAGCACCCCAAAACAGTAACAAGGAGTTACTACTGCATAAGACGCTATTGTAAGAACTAGTAATTATTAGGAAACACAGGTATTTCTGTAACAAAAATATAAACCAAATCTCGCAAATGTGTGTCCATGAATAGACCAACACACCTTAATTATATGTACTGTGTATATAGATATTTTTCTCTAGATGTGAATTTATCAGACATGTTTTTCTGTTGGCTGTCACATTGGGGTCATATTACATGGCACCCAAGGTAAATAACTCAGAGTGGAATATGTCATACAACAACTTTATGTGGAATATACATGGCTATTGCCAATTAAAACATCTGTGTGGTTTTTGTTACAGAAATCTGCACTGAACAGACAAAACTGTGAATTGTTAATAAAAATAACATAACGAGTAAGCTACATATTAGCCCAAGTTAAAGGAATGTTCATCCACATTGTTGACCATACCCTTGTACAAAAAAGTCCTCAAATGTACTGTACTCCCAAAGATGGGCCATGATAGGGGCGTCAGCCCTGTGTATATAAATATAGTAGTTTTTGAAATAAATCATCAACAGATATAACCTATTTAGGTAGATGTACATATTATGTATGACCTGAAGCAGAAAATATTAAACCATGTCCTGTTCATTTAATTGTCAAAGTCAAAGAATGTTGTCAAATGATTATATTTGCTGGCACATTCACTGATGAGTAAAAAAAAATTATCAAAATCCTAGCAAGCAAGCTCATCTAAATTGTGTTATGTTTGCACTTGAAATAATGGTTTAGAGTCCTTTAATTGTAGTTATTGGAATTTTAAGATTTTTTAGTAAAACTACACGTATAAAGATTTAACATAATTATAAATCAGTTAGTCCTTTATCGGGCATTAATCCATAATACATTCGTAATATTTTTTAGCATTAATCCTTAACGTCACACACATTGATTATTAAACCTCAGTATTTCATTTTTAATTCCCCTATAAACGTGAAAGTCTCGTTATTTTGTGCCATTGTCAAACATTCAAGATACACCAATATGCAGTGAAAGGCAGAATCATGAACTAGCTGGAATAAGCCAAACTGTTTTTGCTCAAATCAAGACCTGGCCCAGGGGCCATAAAACTTAGACGAGCTCAATTTTAATCTCAATCTCACTATATATATTCCTTTTGTAGAAGTGCGAGGTGAGCTCGTCTAAGTTTTATGGCCCTGGAGCCAGAGGGCCTGTTGATTTTTGGCTCTGTTGACATCTGAGATCACTCGCAAGTTGTTATGGATACATCGGAAAATTAGGACAGCAGAAAAAGAGGAAACTGAAAATTGTATTGTCACACTGCACACAAGCACACAACATAGATATTAGATTAGTGTGAACACATTTTCAAAAACCAAATATATAACCATTCATATCAAAATAACAAATTAAATTTTCAATTCAAAATTAAACATTTCAAATACATTTCAGATTTTCTTAAAAGTCATATCAACTTTGAAATACATGTAACACAGTGAAATGAAATTTATATATTTTTTTTTTTACCTATTACAGAAAACTTCACACTATGACTTCAATTCAATTACTGTGTTCATAATTTTAAGTTCAAAACAATACTTAAATAATATAAATTTCATCTCACAGACAAATTTTAAAACTATAATTCATAATACAAAACTAAATTAAATTCCACCAATTTGGCACAGTTAGATTTTGTTCCCTTAATAGTGCCAAAAGCACTTAAATTCATTAGGTTTATAAAATTCAAAAAAAAAAAAAAAAAAACACTTTCAAGATAGAAATCAGATATTATACAGTTATTGCTGTCTTTTGAGGTCAATACAATGATTTAGCCATCTGAGGAGTACAATATTCACCGAGCCCGAAGGGCGAGGTGAATATTGTACTTCGAAGATGGCTAAATCATTGTATTGACCGAAAAAACAGCAATAATTGTTTTATTATATGATTCACTGATAAAATGATACGGCTCATTACTTGTTTGCATTTGATTAAGTCCTACACAAATACAAGAGAGAAGCAGACTTAAAATGTAAATAAACCTTAACAGTCATATTAATTTGAAATGTTTTTATCAATTTTAGTTACCATGAAAAAAAAATATAATGTCAGTCTTTTTTATAGGATAGATTTTTAAAGGAAGGAGTATTATCAGGGAAAACTGACTGCCAAAAAGTAAAAATTGTTGTTCACTTAAAGTGTTGGAAGGGGGTCCTGCATTCCGTCTTACCACCCTAAACTGAAAATATATATTCACTTATGTTTTGTTCACATGTAAAAAAAAAAAAAAAAAAAAGTCGTAGGCATTTAAATAGCTTTCCAAAACAATTTGTATGAATTTGGAATTTCCCGATCTATTTTTAGATCAATGTAGAGGAAATAAATCCTTGTATTCACCTGGAACGTCACGTGCAGGTCAATACAACGTAGTATTTTTCTAACATAGTTGGATCTCAGCCAATCAGAGAGATGGAAATTATTCAATGATATAATAAAAAAAGTTATTCGATACGATCCAGTAAGTATTAAACCAACTAAGAAACTATAGGGGAGGAACAGCTAAAGTCGGACAGCATCGAATGTCGGACAGTTTTCTCTTTCAGAATAAAATCGTTTCTAAATTTAGTGTCATGTGTATTTTTCTTTTAGTATCTCCATCTACAGGATGTTTATGGTTGTTTCGTACATATATAGTCGTGAAAACGTTTGAAGTAATGTCTAAAATTTGGAGGATACATACGCATCTCACGGATCCGGATAAAATTCGCATGCGCACCGAGCGCGCACCTGTCGACAGTGACCTAGTTATCCTTGGCGAAATCTTCAGTTTGCCGTCGGTACTCCGTGATTGCCAGTATCTTTTGTAATTAAATCATATACTTTTACATGATTTATATTAATTATTCCCATAATTATAACTTTATGGTGGATATTTATTTATAAAACCATGAAAATTAAACTGTCCGACTTTACATACTCGGTCATTTAAAGTCGGACAGAGGAGAATTTAAAGTCGGACAACACATTATATGGAATAAATTGTATTTTAATTGTCATATTTTTAAAAACTAAAACGATTTATTATAATGTTATTAAACTTACTGGCAATTTAAGAGTATTTAAGCTTTTGTAAATCAAATTCTGCCGATTCGCTACAAACTTTTTGGAAGGAAGAAATAAAAAAAAAAACCGTTTTATCACTTACCTTATAGAAATTGTTTCATTTCAGAAAAAACAATGAAAAACACGTAAAGCAACAACGATCTCATTGAATTTTAACAGCAACAAACTGATATAATATTGCAGAGAAATGAAATACTGTATACATAAACCGAGGAAAATAAAAGAAGGAAAGGGAAAGAAAGAGAAGAAAAGAAAATCTATTAAAAAATCAAGTCAATTTATTTGTGGCTTTATTTGAGTTTCATGTTTATAGCTCATCACTCATTCAGGAAAAAAGAAAGGTCTCTTTCTTGAAAATTAAATGAATTACAGATTCTAATGTAAAGATAGCGGGGTATATAGTTTTCTGTCTATAACCATTTATGTAACATGGGATTAATTTTGGGGACAATTTAAACCCAAAAAAATTATTCACGCGATAACCCATGAGTTTATAGATTATAGATCGCAAAATACATGTACTATAAAAATTATGTTAATTTAAATTTCTTGGTATATAAATGGAAAAAATCAAAATAATGATAAATCCACACGATTACTAAGTATATTATACGTAAAAATAACTTTAAATGTTCATGAATTTTTTCCCTGGCACTTAATTGGTATCATTTTTGTAAGCTGGGGAGGGGCTAGAAAATTAAATTTAAAAAAATCAACTTACCTGAGTGAATAAAGAAAACGAGAAGAAAGAAGGAATGGTCCAAACTCAAAGAAAATTATATTTTGGAGGTTGATGGGAGGATACGTTCCATTTGATTACATCTTTCAAAAACTTTTATTCATACATATTACCAGAATACCCTGATTTGACGGTAATAAAAAGGTAGAGGTGGGACAAACAGCCTTTCAATGAACTTGAATTTTCAATAGTGTAAAGTAAGTGTTTGGGGGGAAAGTGAGGGGTCAGCCCCCCACCCCCACCCCCTGATACTTTGTGCCTGCTCCACTACGATTTAACACCTAAAAAATGAAGTAAATTGGACTTTAAATGCCGAAACTAGTAAGTGTCCGACTTTAAATTCTACATGTCCGACTTTCACTGTCGCTGTCCGACTTTATCAGCCTTTGCCTTTCCGTGTTTGGTTTTGATTTATAGCATTACAAAGCTTTTAACCAATGAAAATTAAGAATAGAAAGAGGGTGAAAACATCATTTTATGTGACGTACAACTTTCCGGTTATGTGTTACGAGTTTGGAGCGCGTACCGAAGGTACATACGAGAGGGTCCGAAAAAGCGTCCGACTTTCGATGTTCCTCCCCTACCTATTTTACATATATGTTTCCAGCATTTAAGGCCAGAAATGGTATATCTCTTGCCATATTAATGTATTTGTTTTTTAGGAAAATGTAAACTCACCAAGAATGTTCAGCATTGAATCCAACCTACAATTATTTTGATAACATTCAAAATAAGCAGGATCACTAGTCATTTATGCTGTGAAAAATCAAAATTTTAAAGTAATGACAAATTATGAGAAAACATTCTCACAATTTGATTGTGAAATTAATGCATGAAAGTTCAGAAAAATAAAAAAAAAGAATGAAAAAAGACATTAAATGAAATACATTGGTATATCAAATAAATGCCTAAGAGATCAAACTAAAATAGTCTCCTTTCCTCTGAGATACCCTTTTTTACTGCCCCATCAGATAAATACTCACCCTGCCGTTGGATGTGACCACCAGCGTGAAGGATTTATCAAACCACCTGTCATATCCCTTCCCATGGAGCATGGCACGCCCAAACTGGCTCAATTTGGACGGCTCTTTCTGTAATTATATTGAATTTTTAGTGATGTCGTTTTTTTTTAATGGAACACTTATTGTTGAAATCTTAAAATCAATTCAATGATTCAAGTTATTTTCAGTACTTTCTTTTAAAATTTTTGTTACTAAAACTACACATCATATTAACTGTTTCAACCTAAATTAATGATTTTTAAGTACATTGTATCTTTTCAGTTCTTATTAACAACAAAGAACTACTAAACATTTACCGGGGTAATTATATATCACAAACTTAGGTTACATGATGAATGCATGAATAGAGTAGGTAAATGTAGTAATATATAGTCAGCTTAATATATCAATAACTGGGAGGTTTGATCTTTTATTAACGATTTTAATAAATGATCATAATGTGCTTCATGAAATCATGGATTCAACAGAAAACAGTTCCTGAAATCCTTTAACATCTACAACACTTGTATTGAGGAATGATATTCAGGAATTGAGATGATGTTATACTAGTATCATGCAGGGATTTTCCACTACCCCCTGTAGGGCTGAATATGGGCCCCATTCCCAATTGCAAAACCCCTCCCTTTTTCCCCAAAATGAACTGCACATGTTCAATTTTGGAATGCAGAAGAACTTCAGAAGTTAACTTGATAATACAATGTAATTCACAAATTCAAACATGGTCAGATTTGGAAATTGTTTAGAACTTTATTATAATGATCAAGTCTCTGGTTCATAGTTCTGTAAAATTCCCAATTCCAAGGGCCTGGGTCCCATTCCCAAAAGTGCGTGGAAAATCCCTGCCATGTTCATTTAATATTTAATATTCATGATAATATAATTTTTCATATGTCTTTTGACATGCTACACATAAAAGTAGAGTACAATTTATATTCCTTATAGTAACTCCATAAATCACAAATCCTACTACCTCTTTAGGGACTTCCCCATCTTCTGGGATTTCAAATTCTCGCTAAAATTTGGTTCTTAGAATTACAAAAGCTATCTCAATTGACATTGATAATTAAAGTCTGTGAACAGTTTATAATGTCCCTCTTCTTAAAGAATTGCAACGTCTTGCAGATTCATAGAGATCTATAATTAACCATAACCCCATACATGGAAACTGTCTAATAAAATAGGGACAATGCTCAGTACAATTTTTGCACAATCTCAATTTTATATACAGTAAAAAAAATATCTTATCAACCTCTTGTTATGGTTATTTTCTGTCCATCCAACACATACTGTAAACCAACTTTTATTCCTGTCAAATGGACAAAGCATGAAGAAAAGATGACGCGAATAATAGTTAGTTTACAGTATATGATGTATGCCCAGATTGACAAACTTGTAAAATCACACAGAATGAGAACTTACTGGATCATAACTCTGTGGTTCATCATCAAGAGTAACAAAGAAGGCTGCCTGTAAAAGATATTGATTACATAATTATCTCCCTTTTACAAATATCATTTCGGCAGTTATCCAGTCTTTTGAAGAATTTGTTGTTTTGCTCAAAAATGCAAGAATTAAAACATGTAAAATAATCAAATCCTGGTAATTCTTGGTACACTGTATTTAAGATGAAATATAATTTTAAAAAGGCAAAATATAAAACCTAAGCTCTGAGGATTAAATTACAAAATTTCAACTTACAGAATTTACAATCTGAATAAATCAGGTAGTGAGGTACCCACAGCTGTTTTTTTATTTTTCAGTAACAAAATTTGACCATGTTTACCAACCTTTTCAACAGCGTCCAGGGAAGCTCTGTTTTTCCCTTTTCTGAAATATGCTTCCCTGGCCTGATACCATGGGACTCTGTCCCCAGCGGTCAGGGCTGCAAGGTGTTCCTCCCCAGGGGCAGGGGTCGAATCGTCATCAAGAATCTGCTGGATTGACCTACAAATTAAAACAGGCTGAATTTTTACCATTATTCAAAACAGGTACATAGTCAAACGTGAAAAGACTTCTTACATTCCAGAAACAGATCCTATTGCAGGAAAGGTCTTGCATTCAGGAGACTTTAGACTAAAGTGAAAGATTTTGTAGGTTTATACATATATATTATTATAATAGTATCTTGATCCGAAGGGTCGTATCACGTCGAGTTGACAGGTGCGGATCATCAGATCAAACGAGACGCGAAGCGTCAAGTTTGATCTGATGATCCGCCCCTGTCAATGAGACATGATATGGCTCTTCGGATCAAGTTACTGTTATAATGATAAATTTATTATAGACCCCCTTTTAACTAGCTAAATATAGCAAAATAAAACTTTAGAGATCAATTATATAATATTCATCCATTTAACAAAGCATAACAACAAGGGACTTTTTAACGCGCAAGAAAGACAACGTCATGTTTTTGCATACTACGTCATCAGTTTCAGAGAGTGGTGATATGGATTCAGGTAAACCGCAGTGTGGTAATCTGGAAAGTCGGATCACGACGTCACGTGATTGCGTAAAATCAACAGTAAAATTGAGTGATACACATTAGGTATGTAATAAAATGGCATTTTGCTTGATTTAGTTAATGAATTTGAAACTAAGCATATTTTATTTACTTTTCAATTTCCACAGGTTTCAGTAATCTTCCTCTGTAGTAGATGTACAATTTGTAGTATCTGCCTTTGTTATACACAGCAATGTGGTTACTGTCCTTATAATGTATTATCTTGTCTGAAAAAAAAAGAATACGAATGAAAGCCACATTCCTACAGCAAGTACAGTTTCTGTGCTATGATGTAATTTACATGAAGGATTTCTTTCAGAAAAAGTTGTGAAAATTCAAAGGATCCTTTACAACTCAGTATCTGTTAATTTTCTTATACAGAATAAAATCTCACAATTAATTTTCATTGCAGAGCATTATCTGACAATTGATTATCATTTGCAGTGCAATACTGATAGTTACTCTGGAATCATTAAGATTCACGGGGGCCAATTTTCATGGATTGTCTAAATTTTGCAGGTTCAATGAGAAGTTATTCCCCTTATTCACTTATATTTCAAAAAGTTTAAAGCCCCATTCTTCGTTTGTTGTGGGTATGAATTCATGATTGCAGGGTACCAACAAATTCCACAAATATTAAGCCACCATAAAATTTAATGATTCCCAGGAAATATCTTTTACAGTTCGTTATCCATTAATTTTCTTCCTCAGACTAGCTCTATGTTACTTTACACGTGTTCAGAGCGAGCCTGGCTCACCTTTCTCCAGTCCAGGTATACGAGTGGTTTGGAACTGACGTTCATACTGAGCTGAACACAATGGCACTGTCTTGTTAAGTAGAATCTGGAAAACAAGTGTACAACAATTAGATCAGGTACTTTATTCCATCATCTCCAAAAATCATTGCAATTCAATATCAATTTACCAAACATTTAACATACAGAGTTATGAAATGAAATGTGGGCAATAAAGCTCAACAAAATACAGTTAACCCTTGTTATCTTGTGCCCACTGGGACTGAGAAAAAAAATTGTTATATCCAGAGATTTAAGATACCCAGGGTAAAATACTTGAAAAATAAAGGGGTTGGGACTTCGAATTCCACATTATCACTTTCAATTGACATCTCCATGGTATTCAAGATGTTTAAGATAGTGGAATTCGACTGTATATTAAAGAAATCTTCTATACTGTTGTTACATACAGGGTTGAGTTCCTCACGATCCAGTTCTCTCCTATACTGTAACATGGCATAGATAATATTGGCTGCTCTGGAAGCCTGTTTGGTAGTGGGGTGGATAAAAACTGCATCCTGCAAAATAATCAAAACAATGACTATACAAAGCAGTACATGTACATTGAATTAATTCACTTTTATCATTTTCAATACTATCTATTAATATCTATTCCATATCAATGAATTTTTTTATCATTATCCGTTTTAAATAAAATCCAAAAAGTTTTTATTTCTAATTTCTCTTTAACCCTTATTTTCGTACCACTGCATAGAAGTTACTGTTGATCATAAGAGGAGACCTTCCGCTGAGGTAGACGTAGTCCTCCCACCAATCTGATACGTAGTTCGTGGCCCACCACGACTTCAACACCAGGTACCGCTGGAGTTTGTTCCCAATACCCTCCTTAAACTCGGTGGCTAGTTTTTCCATCCTGGCATACTTTTCATCATCTAATAGTGGTCTGACAGACCTTAAGTACTACAATAAAACAATATCTAATTATTATTTAGGAACAAATTCCTATCGATTTCATATAAAATGCTGAAAATCAGTGATTTGTGTCTTTCATTTTACTCCTTTTGTTATGATGGTTACCGGGTAATGTAATAAAAAAAATATGCATGTAATTATACTGTATATAAGTGTATAATGTGGAAGGTAACAATCAAAGATGCAAAAAATAGGCTGTATTTGTGAAAGAAAACAAGTTCAAAATGTATTTTACTCTTCTCATGGTATCGCTGATGCTTGGTACAGATAGTTTTGGTAAAGAGGCTTGGTAGCTCATCAGAAGGGGTTTTCTTCCTCCCATTAACTTCACTAAGCCCTTAAAAACAGAAGGACACAATAATGTAATGATTTATCAAAGACATTTTATGAGAGCTACAAAGTTCATGTTTAACATTTAACAGTATTTTTAAGGATGTCTGTCTAACATTGATAAGATTAAATCTGAGATGGGCACTTCCCTTTGTCAAATTTTTTACCGAAGACAGCCACTAAAAAATTTCCTGATATTAAAAAGAAAATAATATATTATATATTTAAGCACTTTAATATTCAATACATGTACATGTTTATATTGTATGTAAAATGTTAAGTAATTATCAAGAACACAATTATTTAAAAACTATCAAAATACAGTCAGGTTCAACAACTTAATTATCAATGTAAAACTTAATTAATTTGTCACCACTCTGGGACCTACCAGCCATAGTTTGGTTTTCAGTGACATGGGTCCACGACTTTCATACATCCAGGTATGGTAATTTAACAGCAGGCGTAGGAAGTACTTCCAAATGAATGCCTTGGCCAGCCATACTAAGGTAGCAAATACTATACAGCTGCCATAGTAAGCAACAAGAGGTGGTGAGGTATTCAACCTGAATAAAAACATGTATTCTTATATTACACATAAAGGAAAACAAAGTGGGTCAGGGGGACATGGTAACCTAAAATCTGTATAACTGCATGAAAACTAGAACTGTCCAAACGGGACAAAATACCCCCCGCTGGGTTTTTTCAGAAGTAAGTTTTTCCATAATAAAGATATGTATCACACATGAATCATGAAATTTTTCTTTCAGTGACCTTGAAATTTCCCAAATGACCTTGGGTCAAAGTCATGACATACCCTTGGGTCATGGGCAATCTTTGTGTGAAATGAGAACCTACCAAGTTTATCCATAAAAAAGATATGGACCGGAAAGAATTATGAACTTTTTCTTCCTGTGACCTTGAACTTCCCCAATGACCTTGGGTCAAAGTCGTGGCATACCCTTGGGTCATGGGCAATCTTTGCGTGAAATGAGAACCTACCAAGATTATCCATAAGAAAGATGTGGACCGGACACGAATTATGAACTTTTTCTTCCAGTGACCTTGAACTTCCCCAAATGACCTTGGGTCAAGGTCACGACACACCCTTGGGTCATGGGCAATCTTTGCGTGAAATGAGAACCTACCAAGTTTATCCATAAAAAAGATATGGACCGGAAAGAATTATGAACTTTTTCTTCCTGTGACCTTGATTCCCCAAATGACCTTGGGTCAAGGTCATGACACACCCTTGGGTCATGGGCAATCTTTGTGTGAAATGAGAACCTACCAAGTTTATCCATAAGAAAGATATGGACCGGACACGAATTATGAACTTTTTCTTCCAGTGACCTTGAACTTCCCCAAATGACCTTAGGTCAAGGTCATGACACACCCTTAGGTCATGGGCAATCTTTGTGTGGAGTAGTAGATTCTAATGTCCCTCCATAAGAAAGATATGGACAGGACACATTTGCACAGACAGACGGACAGACAGACAGCTAGACAGACGGAAAGCTAGACAGACGGACAAGGCGATTCCTATATACCCCCCGCAAACGAAGTTTGGGGGTTTATATAGGAATCGCCTTGTCCGTCTGTCTGTCTGTCTAGCTGTCCGTCTGTCTGTGCAAACGTGTCCTTATCTAATTATCTAAAAATCATTACACATGAATTGTTGCTGCGGCACTATGCAATCAAGTGCTCTATTAAAAATTTGTTATTTTAACTTTTACAGAAAGTCACACCTCTGAAGTTTTCAAAGTTTACATGTTAAAGAAGAACTACACACAAACATTGCAACCTACAAACAGTATAATTATTTACTGACCATGGCAGGTGTGTTTTTATCCAGTTGATCAGTCCAAACGATGGATCCACTCCTGCCAAGATGAAAGCTAACACAAAAGTTAGAACAAACAGCCAACTCATGGGGGTGGCAGGGTAAACACCATTCTTCATCTGGTTCTGGTTTTGGAAAGATAGCATAAAATTTATTATAATGAAGATTTCATTACTGATGTCAAATTAAGTAATGATAATACCAGTAAAAATTTTATGGAGGATTTTTTAAACAGCTATTTTAACGGTTTATTTTGTTGAATTTTAGAACAAATTTCTACAAATAGCAGAATACTCTATATGGTAAAGCAAAATTATTCTCGAATTGAATGATTTATGCTCTCACAATTGATGCCAAAAATAACAGAATGACCCTATCCTGGATTTACCTTGATCCTTCCAAGAGATTTTTTGATGGATCTCATACCACTCTTAAACACCGCCTTCAGCGCCTCGTGGTTGACGTCCACATTGACTCCTTCATGGGTGACGGAGAATGAGAATGCCACAGCGGAGTGGGCTTCAGCCATGTTGACAGGGAGATTCTGGAACTCTCACCTAAAGTTCGCATAAATATTCATTAGTAAATCAGAAATCCGATTGGCTGCACAATCAGCACATGGCCATCCTGTAACTTATCATTGCGTTCCATCCCTATATTTTCTTTTACTGAGAAATTCACACTATTAATATTAAAAAAATATTTAGTTTGTAACTGGAGGGGACGGACAAAGATTGTGAAAGACCAAACTGGGATTTGAACCTGGGGGTCGTAACATAAAGGCTACTTAAGTCTAAGACCGTGCTTAAGTAGGACTTTAAAACAGTCTAAAACTTAAGACCGTAACTAGAAGGATACTAAGACTTGGTGATCTTAGCGAAATTTAGGCGGCCGGTAGAGGTGACTTAAGTATATTTTAACTTTCTTGTACATATATTTAGACTTATTTGATGTTGATTTTTGATGTTAAAACATTCCTCTATTCATATTATGTATTAAAGAAAATAATTATCTCTATTGGGCGCTGATTTAAGAATTTTATTTTTTTCGTTTGGGGGGGGGGGGGGGTTGATCACTGATTCCAATATCACTTTCAACACAGCATACATGTAAATACAAAAATTTAATTGTAGGGATACGTCTGAAATTAGTGGGACCTTGGTTATAAAAATAAATTGAACACGGTAATAAACCATGGATCGGTATATTCAATTTGAAAATATGAGTTGAAATAATTTGTTAAAAAAAGAAAAGAAAGAGGATGATGACTAAAACAGTAATAAACTAGAGGTACTGTGAGCGATGAGCTCACTAAATGATACCCCCCGCCTCCATATAGTTATAAGGCAAAGTCCATGTTTTGCCGGGAAATCCAAAATATGTGTCAGATCAAAAAGTAAAATAGGAGGTGCACAATGGCAATATGTAATAAAGATCCTGTGAAAGTTTCATCAAATTTCATTCAGTGGTATGAGAGGAGTTGCGGATAAGAGATGGGTACTCCAAAGCGTAACAGACGGACGGACGGAATTAACGATTACTATATACCCTCCCGCTTTTCAAGCGGGGGGTATAAAAAGTATCTGTAAAGTAGAATAAATGTAGAACGATTTAGACAGGGTTCACTACAGTTCCAGAGAGAGAGAGAATTGCTGTTAAATGGAGACATACATGTACGAAAAAATATCCGATTTTTTTATCCTTGATTAATTTGCAATTGAGTATATCATAAAACTTCTGCAGTTTTTGCTTCTGACATGCATGACCTGATATATAGCGGGGATTCAAAATATATTGAACTTTTTAGAGTTTCAATTTCTAGTGGATAGGCGGTCGATAATCTTTTCTTGTCTGCGATAATAACAGGGTAAGTGAACATTTGTCAAAACAAAAGAGTTACAAAAGGTAAGCTGAAAACATCTCAGGTGATAAAACAATTGTCGTGAACATTTACAATGAACCACAAATCGCAACTTTCTTACCGTGCTTTATTTGTTCTCAAACATTCCGAATAATTTATAACATAATTATAATTTTAATACGAAATATAATCTAACATAATTTAAACCGATAGGTAAGGACGTCAACTTTAATATGTAATTAATTAAAACCCTAACTGAATCACTTTTGGCAATATATCTATATAAAATCAAAAAACATAGGTTGGCTCATATGAAATATTCTTAACACAAGTTTGATTTAGCTAGGACCTAGCTTAGTTCGCTTTATGTTACGGTTTAAGACATACTTAAGTGGTACTTAGATAGGTCCTAAGATTATGCCTAAACCGTACTTACGACCCTACTTAAGTCAAAATCTTAGCAAGCTTTATGTTACGAGCCCCTGGACTCCCTGAATCTCCTGTCAGACAGTGATCTACATGTACCTCTGTGATCTGGTGACTAGCAATCAAACCTGTCTTAATTACCACCACATTCCTCCCTCTTTAAAGTTCTTCAGCCCCCCTCCCAAAAAACACCTACTTGGGCTCTTCCCAGGTAGGCCTTTCACCTACCACTTCCAGGGCATGACATAGGACCAAACGTAACAGGCAGGGAGAAAAATAATGGAGTAGACATTGATTTGAACCCATGCCCCCTGAATCTCCAGTCAGGTGCTCTACCAACTGAGCTACCTGGCCAAGGGCAATCAGACCTGCTACAAAGAATTGCTACATACTGATCAATTTTCAGAGAATGTATAATCTGGGACTAAGCATAAAATAATGTTCAGATAACTTCTTCAACATTGCCACAATATTTCACTTACTGCAAACTAAAGCTGCTTTAGCACATGAAAGCTTTCCCACTTTACATGAAATGGTATTGATTATGAAATGGAAGACTTTTGTATCCTGGTAATAAAACTTTTAAATTTACATAAACTTATCATGCTTATACCATTTAAAATATTTCAGAGAAAAGAAATAAAACTAATTCAAATGAACCCCTGCCACTTTTTGAATTAAAAGGCAGTTGTCATAATAAACAAATTGCCAAATCAATATACCAGTTTATGTAAAATGTGGAAGCAGTTTTTAATCAAATCCTCTAAATAAAATAAGTAATTCACAAGAGGCTTTTTCCAAACAAAAAAGTAATTCACAAGAAACTATTTAAACAAGTTCTGAAGTAATTTTTTCCATTTAACTTCACATGCTCAAATTGTTAACTAAGAGATCAAGTCTCAGATGGAGATTTTTTTCTTTTAAATCGACCCATGCAACCATGTCATCTTTATTCTCTGACCTATTTCAACACTACATTACCCAAGTTTATAGAAAAAAAATAGAAATCTATATGTATCAAGTTCTTACATATGTTTAGAAAAGCATCATAAATCAAAATTAAAATCATGCAATGTCAGTGCCAAAAATTGAAGATGATGGAAATCGACAGGTATTTTATGATGATTGAATTAAGATTATTTCCATTTCCAACTAATGCTAATAGCTCCTCTTCCAGATATTCTCACTGATGTAATATGAAATACAGCATAATTTATATACATGCCTGTGAATCAATATATATAATTCATCTGAAGTTTCTGATTGGTCACCCTGACTCATGATCACTGTTCAGTGTACAATAAATTATTAACTTTTCTCTTCAAAAGCTTTCCTCTGACAGAATGTTTAAACAATGTAGTGCTAATGTCTAAGGAAGAAGAATTTACTAGGCATTTACTAATGCTCTGCAATCCTTTAAAAACTATGGTCTTTGTAAAGTTTGTTTCCAAGATACAATGTAGCCATATAAAGCTGGAATACATGTGGGAACAAGCTTTCATAAAAATTAGCTGTTCAATTAATTAATCATTTTTTTTGGGGGGGGGGGGGGGGGGGGGGGGAGGGCAACCTATTATAGTTAGGCCAGCATTTTTTTATTTTTAGGTTTACAAACCCGCCGCTCAAGTTTTTGCATTTTCAGAAAAAAAATAAAATTGAGAAAAACCATCGTCGCAAACCACGGCCAAAATGTACGATCCTCTCCCATTCTGGCCGTGGTTGAACGAGGAGAGAATTCTTCGTAGCTCATTAAAATATTGACCAATGCGAGTAAAGCATAGTCGGAAGATGAACTTTATCGCAACCTTTCAATATCCAATCGCAGTAAAGGAAATATTTCTTGTATACTGTTGACGTCAGTTGTGATTTCAATTGCGATGGAAACAAAACTTGCCACTGAATAAATATGACGTCATAATAGAGAGGCGTAAATATTCAAGATTACGACACTTTTTGTGATCAAGCAGCCACGGGTAGGAGAGAGCTATATGCGGACTCTGGACCGTGGCTTGAGACGATGGAGAAAAACAGAATTTTTTCTTTCCGATGTCAAATTTGAGTCGGGATCGAGATTTCAAATTTACGAACTCGTACTTCCGGTTTTAAATGATGAAGGGAGATTTGTGTCAAGTCCATAGCAGCACTAAAGCTTGATTTAATGTAAATATTTATCGGTAGGAGTGCCATTCAAAACGTTTCACCCGTTCAGAGAACAATAAAATGCCGAGGACTTTGTTGCAAAGTGACATGTTGGTGAGATAATTATGTATCCGTATTCAAAAGTAACTGTGTCTGTATATTGTAAATTATTTTCCTCCCACAGGTTTAAAACTGCCCATGGTAGCTATTGTCAGAGACATTGTTTATGTTTCTGTCATAGTTTACAGTCTTAGCATCATTCTTCAGAAAAGGGTCGCTTATGCATCAGATGTAATGAATAAAACTATGGGAGAAGTTAGATCCATTTGAGGAAGAAATAAACAATAGCCTAAAGAAATATTTCAACTATTTAAAAACAAGAATATACAAATATATACAGGCATATAGTATCGTTTATGGCGGCCAGAAAAATTATTTTACACTTAATTGAAAAAAATTCCTCCCTACTCCTCAATACTCCTTGGGAATACTCCCTGTCTGTTTTATGAAAGGAATTATTACTTTTATAGGTCTAGAGTAAATTAATATTTTAGATTAATTTCTACCTAACACACATTAAAAACAAAAATGAAGATATATTAAAAGAGATTTAAAAAATTGATTTTTTGTTTTAAAAAATCTGTATTTTGTCCATGCAACATCAAAAGATTTATGTCACTTTCCCCAACTGGTAGATGATGAAATAAACAATTAAAGGTTGTATTTTCCCCTTTGTAACCCTTATGTGTCCAGTGGCAAGAAGCCTTTTAGGAGAGCATAAAAAAAGAAGCAAAAATTAATGTAGAAAAGTCGATAATGTATCCAAAATATAATTTTTTTTTTTTTTTATTTCCTCCTCCTACAGGACTTATTCATTCTGATGTTCGTAAACCTAAAAATAAAAAAATGCTGGCCTTACATTGAATTTATTTATTTAATTCTTTTCATGGAATAAACAATGATGAAACATATTTTTAATTTAAATCTGTAAATTCAGAAGCTGTAAAGATTGCAAAATGGTTAAAATTGGTATCCATGTGATGTACATTCCACAGAGGGAAAAATGTTTTCTTCTTTAAAAAATAACGAATAAAAATATTTTAAAAAGAACAAATAAATAAGAAAAATAATTCAACGGTCAAAATATCCAGTTTCATACATCTAAGAACTATTGTGTACGTTCTTCTTGCTATAAACAGAAAAGAACAGTACAGGCACATTGTACCACATGTTGTAATTAGTTGATTCAGAATCTCAATGCTTACAAGTCTATTCATGGTTGACACATAATGGTCAAAATTACCTAATCTCATGGTGCTTGTGAAAGGTATACAAACTCAGGGTACTACACTAGTTCATAAGTAGGTCAAAGGTAAACAGCTGATCAGCATGACATAAAATATGACATGCTTTGTTAAGCATCACTGCCTATTGAGGTAAACATTTTATCCATAAAATCTGTTCCCATTCTTCAAATCACATGATCAGTTCACATCAAAATGCACACATTTATATCATTAAATGCAATATATCAAAGAAATATAGATTTTCTGCCTTTCAAAGGTCTCATGAGTCTATCTATACATGTGTAGATCATAATTGTGGTAATTCATTCAGTTTTCAAGCAAAGTCCCAAAACTTTCTTATGAAACTGAAAGGATCTTAACGAAATATAATCATTTTTTGATCAATTAAAATCATTAAATGGGAGTTGTTTAATCAACAAATAAAAATATAACAATCTAATAGAGTTTTAACAGTAAGACATGTAAAATGGAACTGAATATTTCACTAAATAATATTAATTTTAGATATGTATTGATCAAAGCATACATACTGTGACTGTTTTTGGGACAATCCAAGAAGTTCACAAGTTTGCTATTTATAAATGTGTCTTTTTATGAACTGCATATATACAATAGCTCCAATGTGCATGCCAACTGATTAACATTAACTTAGAGCACTGAAAAGCTGGAGTCCAAAGTCCAAACATTACCACCTGTGGGGCCCCTCATAGGATTATTCAGGTAATTTAAATGGTTAAAATTTCTTATCCAAATCAACATGATCAAGAGCACTTAATATTATTTCTATCAGGATAAGTTGACATGAAAAATGAAATATTTAAGTACATACAATACTTTATTTTGATTTTTATCATAAAATGTAAACTTCAGAATATCTAAACATAAATATTGGAGGAAAAAAGTGTTCAAAACTTTTTTTGGTTCACTGATATACATACAGATGTCAATGACTTTTAACTACAAGATTAAAAATATATCATAATAATATAATGCAGTTCCAAATTGTTATGGTCTATGGATCATTACAAAATAAGACCAGTGAACTCATAGTAATCAACAGGATCATTTACATACTGATGTTGACATTTGAAATAATTAATACCATACATTTTTTTCTGTCCAAAAAAATATTAACAAGTCCAATTTTTTAATCAATTTGAAAAAATGTATCCATTCTTACTTATAGTGCATGTGTTCAAGTTTAATTACCTTTAAAAATCCCTTATCTGAGGATTAATACAATTATTGATCTGTTTGTTTACATGAAATATATATTACCTCACTCCAGTGTAGAAATGTGACAAATTAACACTAATAAGAACCGGGGTAGGTTATGTAACTTGCTTGTTCTATTACCTGGAAGTGAGGAATTACAACATATTGAGCTCAACTAAACTTATAAATTATGAAAACTTACAGGATTCTTGTTAATTAACACACATAAATATACAGTGATATATGTAATAACCATCAATTCCAAGTTTATCAGGATGAATATGTGTTTTGACCTAGAAGCTTGACAATTTTAACCTTGAATTTAGCTTTTGAGTAAAAGAGACAGGGCTTTCATTTTTTTCTTTTCTTTCTTTCCTCTTAATTTGTGCATTACCCCAATGTTTTATAGTGGATTTACAAGACAAGAAAAACTTGTACAGAAGTTATTTTTCTTTGTTAGGTCAATTACATGTAGCAAAACACAATGTTTTCCCCCTAATATATCATTTAACACTTTAAGGAGGAACAGGACCTTGAGCTGAAAAATTCCTGTAAATGATTTTTTTCCGTACTTTTTATATTACTAATTTAATAATATGAATGAACATTTTAAAATGATCCTGTCATGAAATTTCTTGACTTATTTAAAAGATATCACCTCACAAATATCACCTTATATACTAGGTATTTGTACAGTTTTGATACTTCATGTTTACGGGTCCATTACGGAGTCCATATAATGCAAATTTTTATGCACAATTAATAAATATGTTAGATAACACTTAATACTCAAATATTTCAGAATATTCATTGTGTTTAAATTATCTGAAAGCATTTGTTTTAATTTCAGATAGATATTTGGGATAATTTCTGCATTTTTCAAGGCAGCTTCAACAACAAAACCTCATTTTGGAAAAAATTCTGTCAATAAATATTGCTAAATTTACGATTGAATGTCATTCATTCATTGTAATTATTAACTGCATAAATATTGCAGGGTCAAACTTACCTCAATGTCGCACAAGACATCTTTGATTTAGACGTAACTTAAGCATGATAAAAACGATTCACGTTTACATTTTCCGAGTGCAGGATATCAATTGTGAGTCGTCACACGAAAACATTAACATGCACAATTATCTAAATACTAAAGAGAATAAATTTCTGCTACAAAAAAATCTGCTTCAGAAATTTATCACGATACATTGATTGTGACCTGTTTATTATGAAATAAAACTGATCATGATTGGTGTAGCTAATGTGTGTACTTGATCTCGCTGCACTGAGAATTCAAACACTACTACTATGACGTAACTGACGCCAGACTGCAGGGTAAAGAGAAACGGCTGTTTAAATTTGGCAGTTTCACAATATCTATAATGTTGGTAAGATCTTTAAAAATTTTATATATATATATTCTTAAAAAATAAATGTTTAACAAAGCAATTTTAGAATAAAATTACACAAGAACTGTTGATTTTAACAACGTTAACATGTACATCAGCATCGACTATGACGTAATCTGTCTTTTGAGTCATGTGGCATGTGTCCTGTCTCCCCTTAAAATCTGTTCATGTTCATTATGTTTTCTTCAATATCTCATACTAAAGCAGGAATGGTACAAATTTGTCTGAAAGCGTTTGAAGTTTTAATCAGGCAAAATTTGTTTTGTTCCTGTTCATGTGTTTCTGGAGTATAATACACTGATAAAGCAAGAATTATGCAGACACATTTAATATATATAAAAAAAATTACATAACTAATACAAATACTGAGTAGGAGAAAATTGGTTTTAGGTAAATTCAAATTCACATCAAAATGCCATATAACACGTCACATAATTCTATTTTCCTTAGAGAGGTAGACAAGTTTTTCATCCCTGTCTACTTCCACATAATTCATACACATCTCGCCAATAAATCTTATCAATGCATTCATGCATTTAAAGTTATGTTTTCAAAAGTCAATCAAACACAATCAAACTTGTTAAAGGTCATGATTGATGAATCCCCGATTTATTGAACTACAGAGAGCAGACGAGTGCGCGCAAAGTCACTACTATTCATCAAATCCATGCAGTTAAACACAGATTTCTTCACTTGACCTAGACAGAGGAAAGCAATGTAAAGTACTTTCATTCCCTACTAAGATTTTTAATCATACCTATATCTCTGAGTTATTTTGAGATGAATGATCACTTGTCGTCCTACAGTCCCGAATCTCCTCCGTCAACAAGTCGTCTTCTGACGTCACGTCGGTAAGTGATTGAAACGCTTTACAGCAAGGTGAAAATGTTTTTAAAAATCAAGCGTCAAAAATACATGGAAAAATAGTTTTAAACATTAACTGGAAGACCGTTGAATTTCCGGAAAATACCAAGAAAAAATAAATCCAAAAAATAAATATAATTAGTTTCAAAAAATAAAAAAAGAAAATTAAAAATCAAATTAATTTAAAAAGTAAGTAGATAAAAGAGGATTCTTTAAAAATATGAAAAAAGCCACAACAACATTTCACACATCAATACAGTATCTGACTATCTGATCCTGCCACTGATTTCTGAGAAAATTTTATAGGGCAACTTGCTGTTTAAGACCAGAGAGGACATTTAATTTAAAACAAAAAGGAAGAAATACGCTGTTCAATTATTCATTTTTTCAAGTTAAAACGAAAGAACATTGTTCGCTGCACATGTTAAATTTAGAATGCGCATCCACTTCCTTTAATTATGTGATGGTTGCATGACAATTCTAGCAAAAATCAATGTATTTACTTTAAATATGTACTCTACACAGATTGAAAATAAAAAGTAACAATACTTAAAAGGGTTGAGGTAAAACTTTCACAATATAATTTACTTGGGAAAAGAATAGAGACTTACAAAGACTAGTGAAGACCATTGGCGTCGGCATTGGCGTTGAAAGGGGGGGGGGGGGCTAAGTGTAAAAAAAAAAAATTTGTACCTTCAAAAATGTCCATTTCCCAAACACGAAAATCCTATTTCGTGGGGGGGGGGGGGGGGGGGGGGGAAGGGGGGGGTAGGTTCAAACTTCAGTACAAAATTTTTTTCCAAACACCACCACTTTCTCCATTTTTAATCTATTTTAAAACGTATCTGTGGAAAGTGGGGGGGGGGGGGGGGGCTAAACCTACGAAGATATGTTCAATGTCTATACTAAGTATATATTTGGAATAAAAGTGGGGGGGCTAAGCCCCCCCTAGCCCTCCCGGTTCCGACGCCTATGAAGACTATTCAATCTTCCATGCTCAATTTTCAAAGTTTGTACTAGAAAACAATTGTTTAAAAATAGGTAAAGCGTCTTTGACAAATTGATTTTTTATTATTTAATGGCATAATATGCTATTGAAAGAAATATTATTTTTAAGTTGATTGATTTTACTCCCTTTGTTAAGATTACTGTAAACCAACTTTTATTAGCGTGCGAGAAATTTTCGCGAAGTTCGCGAGAGCCTCGTCAACGTGAATATTTCTCATTGCAAACCGGTCCTTAGAGTGTTATGTGTCTATAAATAACAGATCCAAAAAGGCTTGATCGCACAAATGAATCGTCGCGAACTAGTTTACCCCTGCTAAATCGCGAAATAAAGTTGTCGCGAATAAAAGTTGGTTTACAGTATACATAATGCAGGTGCCATTCACGTCTTGGATACAACGTAAACCCGCAATTTTTTATTAACGTCACAACTATTGTAACATCATTTATGTGTGACACGTGTGACGTTACGTTATTTGTCAATTCAAAAATTTACGCTGGCAGCGAAAGGGTTAAATGGAGAAATACTTTATGAAAATCACATGTAACCATAAACATTTGCCAAATCATAAGAGGGAGCACAGAATGGGTATAGCTATACAAGGTCTACATGGGATGCTTGTTCCCCCATTGCACCCAATTGCTCCGAATTGATTTTCTCTGCTCCTGATTTGCTTTCATTTTTTCAATGGAATTTACTTGATTACTGTCTGTTAATTATCCACAAAGTTAAAAAAGAGAAGAAAATTAATCAAAGAAAAGACAAATGTTCAGATTCATATATTCATATTAATTTTCTTACATGTAATAAAGAACAGCTAGTGGGAGGGGGAACAGGAAGGGGACATCTAACAACTATATAAAAATAACAAAACGTCCAAAAGTCATTTGAAAATCACAAAAACAAAATAGTATTGGTTGAACTTAATACATGTATTCAATAAAATACATTTACATATCACAGTCATTATGATTTATACATGAACATGTATTTAATGTAAAAAGTTTTTAAAATTTTGAGTTTCAATCTACAGAACATTTAATTAGAACTTAGGGTAAACACGCAAGTGTAAAAAAAACTCCCAATTTTTACTTTACTGCAAAAATGTAATCAATATCCCACATCAGGGATATGGATCTATGATTATTTAGTCTGAAAAAGAGAGAGTCCTCAGAATTGCAATGAACAAATTGTGCAGCATGTAAACTTTTTCATGGTCATTTTTATTTTAAATGCCATTTTTTATTAACCCCATAAGTTGGAATTGTGGAGATGTTTACTCCTTGAAATTATGATCTATTTCATAAAGTTGGACTCTGATATCTAAAACACCACAATACTGAATACAAAAGAAAGTGAGCAGCACCTATCACACAACAAGTGAAATAATTCAACAATCAGGAAAAAATAAATATGTATACTTGTATCTGATTTACATACAAATTAAAACACTTCAAGTCAATTGGTTCCCATGTGAATAGGTTATCATACATTTCATCAACATATTTCTGCACTTCGATATATTAAAATATCATTCAAAATGAGAGTTTTAATTACCAGATATACTGAACATGTAACTGGCAAAGGTATCACTGATTCACATAATATATTATGCACAAAATGATATATATAATGCATTGAGTGTTGGCATGATTCAAAACATAAAATCTCATCACTATAAACTAAATCAAAATGACCAGGTCACATTTTTATGTCAAAAAGAGAGCAGATTACAACTGTATACATTATCAAGAATATTTTCTCTCTCCATCTGTTAGTAAGTCCCTGGATATCAACAGTCTCATTATTTCATTTGTTCCTGAAAGAGAAAAGGTGTCTTTAATTAATTTCAAACAAGCATATTTCTCATGAATAATTTCAGTTATCAGTTGTCTGATAGATGGGACGTCAAACAAACAATGTCGACTTTTAGAAATATCTGAGAATAGCCGGGCTATGAAATAGAAATGGATTACTTATTGTACCGTAATAAGTTTGGGAGACAATTCTAGGCTTTTTAGCTTTATACAGAAAGTACAAAGTTAATGCTAAGAAAAAAAATTATTACAAGGAAAGGGGTGCATCCCTCATAAATCTTCCAATGAATAGCTTTTCCCCATGAACTATTGCCAGGAAGTAGATGAAAATGTTTATCAATTGAAAGCCATAAATTACCTTCTAAGATTTGGTGTACCCTAATGTCCCTGACATACTGCTGTATAGCATAGTCTTTCAGATAACCATATCCACCATGCAGTTGTAAAGCTTCATTACAAATCTAGAGAAATAAATGTTAGACAGAATTAGTACTTGGGAGGTATCTTGTTCAAATACAACAAAATAGTAATTTTATATAAACAAATGCTTGTCATAATCAATACAATTAAAATGCTTATTCATTTCAACCCCCCCCCCCCCTTTCTCGCACGTGTGCATATTTAAAATAGGATGAGTTAAAGATGGAATTCTTTAATACAAACGCTTCTGGGCAAATTCAAAATTAATAGGTAGAATTTTCTGTATGTATAACCATATCATGAAAAAGGACAAAAATAGTCCTGCAAACAGCATGTTTGTTTCTCCAATTATGGTCCATAGAGATATAAAATTGTAAAAAAAAAAAAAAAAAAAAAAAAAAAAAAAAAAATTATTTTTACATGTCAGGGAAGATATTTGTGTTTCTTGACCATTTGTGTATAAAATTTCCCCTTAACAACTGTTTTAAGCTTTGTTTTCACTCCTAGTCAAGTTTCAAACATGAATTCATAATTTTTAAACCAAAAACGCTATGCACTGACTATCTGTTAGTATGTTGAGTTTACTGTCAAGTTATTTTTTCCTACGGTGAAAATACTAAACATATTGGGTAAATTAAAAAAAATACATGTACAGTAAAACTCGTTTAGTACGAACACGGATATTGGGAATTCATGGATCCCCAGCTATATAAATTCAATGAATTTCTTATATGGTTATAACGATTTACGGATATAGCGAAGTAATTTCATAGGTCCCAGCGACTTTGTTATAACCGAGTTTTGCTGTATGTGGTAAAATTAAAGCAATATGAACTGCATGTTTGACATCGGAATTTTTTTTTGCAAATTTGTAATTTACTATTTCAATGTCATAAAAATTGAACATTTATAAACTTCTGTTGTTCATTAACACATTAATGGAAGAACTTTTTAAAGCTTTGATTGAAGCAAAATTGCATTATTGTCGTCCTGTACAATAATCATTTCTTATACAATACTCTACATTTGATTGTACAAAAATATTTCTTTTGAAATGTTTTTAAAGTTTATTCTGGTCTTATTGATCAAAAGGGTTTAAATTAAATACAAATTAATCATAATAACACATTTTACCACAAAAATAAAATTCTCAAAAATGCAGCTCATATTGCTTTAAGCAGAAAGCCGGAAAAAGTCCTGGAAACAAAAAACCCGGGAGATGGTCTTTTTTCACTCATATTGAGATGCCACCACTTGCCAGTGGAGTTGCTAAATCTTAAAACTGCACTTGGCACTCAGGGCAACTGAGCAGTATGTACCAGTAGTACAATTCTCAGTTAAAAGTGGACTTTCAGTAAGGCGTGCCATTCTTGACATTACATATAATTTACACAGCTTTCATTCATTGTTAAAATAAACATAGGATAGAAATGCGGGCGAATGTTAAGAGTGTAGCCAATATCTAATAAAAGCATCTCATACGGCGAAGACGTGTCACTTACGTTGTCTCATCATTGGCAACAACAATTTCAACTTCCTGATGTTATTAATTTCTTCACCAATGAGAATCTATTTGCCATTTGACAGACATTAATTACGTAGCACCAAGAATGCCAAGTCCAAGGTTAACTGAGAATTGTACTAAGAGATCTATTTTGTGTCAGCACCTATGATAGACAGGACTGCGGCTTATAGGGTCTCCTCTGAAAAAACAGTTTTCACCTTCCACAGTGGGATTTGAACCTTTGACGTTAGAATCATCTCATTATTCCGGAACTCTTGATCAAACACTTTAAACCCTGTACCAAGCAAATGACTACAACCAGGGAGAAAAAAATATAATAAAACTTAATTATAATTTAGGAGAATCATTAAGTCTGTTACTTTTGAGCATTCTTCTGTAGCAAAATATTTGGCCATGGAACACAAGGACACTTTCTCTGGCCAGTCCTCATCCAGGGCTTTGGCAGCCATTCTGACTATGTTTCTTGAGGTTACAAGTTTTGTGGCCATTTCTGCCAATGTGAATTGGAGATGCTGAAAAAAATATTACAAGTATGACTTATGCTTAAAATATGATTGGTGAGCTATACACCTTTTTTTTTTAAATATTTGATTTTGAAAAATTTTATTTTCACATTGAAATAATTTTGTAACAGACATTCAAAAATAAAATCCAATTACACTTACTCTTCTTTAAACTTTCTAATCATACTGCCTGTGTTAAGCATGAAACTCTAACTTAATTCCTTTTTACCTGGAAACTGTCCAATGTCTTTCCAAACTGTTTTCTGACTTTGAGATGATCCCTAGCAAGTTCAAGGCTAGATTGTGCAGCCCCTAATGAGCACGAAGCTGTAAACATACACTAATGAATTTTTTAAAATGCTCCAAAGTAAATAAATTGAAGTGGAAAAGTCATCATCACAAAAACTTGTTCAGATACTGCCAGATATTGTCTAGATACTGCCATGTCTCATCTCAGCTCTGAGCCTCTCTATTTTCTGTGGTACATCAATTTTCATCATCTTGAACAAATGTACAAGTTTCACAAAAGCTGACACCCCCCCCCCCCACTCCAAAATGATATCAATAAGCACTAATTTAGGAAATTCATGTTCTTGAAATCTTCATAAAAGAGCATCGGTAACTTTCAAAAGTAAAAGGACAGGAATGAGCTGTGACTTCATCTGTCATAACTCTATTTGCTATTACCTATGTTGATCCTTCCTCCATTCAAACCTCTCATGGCAATCTTAAATCCATCCCCCAGCTCCCCTATCAGATTTGAAGCAGGTACCTCACAATCCTCGAAAATAACAGCTCGGGTAGGTTGGGAGTTCCAGCCCACCTGAAAAAAAAGTTACACTGTAGAGAAAACTTAGTCATATGTGTGAAAACTGAATTACAATGGAGTAGCAAAAAACACTTTTGATCTAGCTCATTATTGCATATAATACACAAATCAAATATTTCTTACTTACTATAAAATCACTTTTAGATACCATTAGGAAATAATAAATATATTACTTTGAAAACAAAATAATTAATTTTCATATTTTATCGCATTTTCAAGAGTTAGCTCCCTTAACACAATGCTTAATGTATATTTTGCATGTAAAAAAAAAGTAAATTCCCTTCACTTTTCTTTGAGTGGATAACAAGTTAATGGGGATTTTATGAATGTGATAGGTAAAAAGTATATACACAAGATGTTTGCTGATGTACTTGATTTAGCAGAAGCTTAATTCTTACCACCAGGCATTAAACAGAATACAACGCCAAATCTAATACAGCTACAGTACCTTTAATACAAAGTTGTAAATGAAAATCAATACAAACCTTTTTCTCTTTTTTGCCAAAGGCTAACCCAGGAGACCCCTTTTCCACCAGCAGACAGGAGATTCCTTTAGGGCCCTGCTCCCCCGTTCTACACATGACTACATAAACATCAGTGTCCCCTCCCCCACTGATAAATGCCTGGAATCAGAGAGACTGTTCAGTGTTAAAGAGAGATACAAATTATTAAAAGAATAATTAAGATTAGATGCAAATAATTGAAAAGATATTACCATAATATTTCAATTTAATTACTTCAAAAATAGCATTGTCAGAATTTATTTTAACACGTACATATATAAAATTAAAACATTGCTGTGACGTCATGCCTTTGTTCTTGCAGTCTAAAAAGTTACCTGTAGCCGTCCGATAATAATAATTACCAGTCTGATAATATATTATCGGACGGCGATGATAACAAAATCGGACGGTATTTAAAAAACAGAAAATAAGAATGAAATAAAGGTTAGATGTATGTCCAGAAACCAAAAAAATACTAGGAGAAAAATTAGGGCAAAGCACAGGCACATGGAAATTAAGCTGCTACCAAAAAGTAAATCCATGAAAAAAATCGAACTAATCCTTCCTCAACAATAATACTTTCCACTCCTCTAAATAAGAGTCTGCAAATCTCCTAATTTTTTTTGTTTGTTCCCCGATGGCCGCTCTTTTAAAATGAAGGATTCTGAGAATTTCCACGATATGAACTTAAACTTCAGGATAAAAATCTGCACTTTTACTTTCCATGGTGATGGTTATAATATCACCCAAAAGTATGTCTGTTTCAATATCAATTTATGCACATAATAAATAAAAATTCCAAAATAAAAAAATGAATAAGAAAATAAATCTTCGCCACCGGTCCCTGTCCTGCTTAGCTAGACGACTGCCATTGAATGAATGAAGCGAAACAAGAGTTCACTCACTGTTTTTATTGTCTCATTTCTTTTGTCTACTTATTAGACGGGTAGAAAACAATGGATGCCCGAACTCCCATTGTGTTATTATTGGACTCCTTCAGGTAACTTTTGGACATTTAAATGGCAATGTTTTAAGTAAGATATATGCCTCATACTATTCTATATGTAAAATTATCAGACAGTTTTCGGCCCTAACGGGCCTCAAACAGTCTGATAATTTTACATATAGAACAGTATTCGGCATATATCCATTACTTATACATGTAGACATGCATAATATATAAATGTTATCAATGAGAGTAAATCATTGTAAACATTTATTTTCAAAAATCCAAAGAATGATTATTAAATAAATATGCATTATATACTAAAAAATTTCATAAAATACTTCCTCTAGATATCAATTCCAAATAGACAATTATTTCCCCAGAATTCATAATATGTGATGAAATCTCTCTAGTATAATGCTCACCTTTGATCCATTGAGTATAAATTTATCTCCCTGTCTTTTAGCCGTGGTGCTGAGGTTAGCTGCATCACTCCCATGGTTAGGCTCAGTCAAGCAGTAAGAGGCAAGTTTGTCCATAGAACCAAGCTCAGGAATCCATTTCTGTTGGAGGTCTTTGTTTCCAAATTCATCAATCATCCAGGCACACATACTGTGGTGGAAAGAAAGAGAGATAATATTGCATTGTATATAGAAGTGCATATAACTCATTATTGATAAAATTTCTAATCTATTAAAAGGTTCTTTTCCACAATTAATGTGTTAATTGTAAAAATAGTACATCCCAGAACAAACATGTACATGCACTTCATCTGGGATGCTAACTTATTTCCTTCAATACACTCAAATGATCAATATAATTCAAGAAGTGAATAAATAAATGTTGCATTACTTAGCATGTTGCTTAGCTATAGCTTTCGGTTATAGTTGATAAAAACCATGACACTGTGACCTACTTATGAATGCTTATATAAGCTGTGGTGCTGGCACACCCCTGAGACAATGCCTCAAATATCACTGATGCATCCATACGTCCTAACCCTGTCCCTCCATTTTCTTCTTTACAGTAAATAGCTCCGAATCCCAGTTCGGCAGCCTTCTTCATTGTATCTACTGGGAATATTTCCTATAGAGCAACAAATACACATTAATTACTCTCAAGTACAATACAAATTGTCATTGAATAAAAATGTTAGTTTATTATTGCTATGACTTGTTTGTAAATCTCTGATTCAATGAACATTGTTGAAAGTTATGATGCATTTTCCTTCAGAGTCATACAAGATTCTTGTATAATTATATAAACATATTTTATAGCAAATACATGACCTTTTATTTCTCTGATTGAATTAAAATTCTAGTTATTAAAGTTAATGTTTGCATTGCCTGACTTTTAATCGGCTCATTTATTATAGTGCAAAGTGCTGCTTGTCCCTGTGAGCTATTAAAACAATGCCTGCATGTACGTGTGAAGAGAAAATTTGGACTTTGCACATTGATCCAAATGAATTTTTCTGCAGTTATCTGTAGTCCCATAAACTTAAGTGAAATGCATCACACCACAGACTATGTTCTCGTGGTAACAAGATATTCCAAGAAAAAAATCCACTTGCCTTGATTTAAATAGATAATTTATATAGCAGATTATTAGAAAATTTAACACTTTTTTCATTTTGCACTTTTAAGACTTCAATTCGTTAATGCAACATATATACAAGTTGACACAATGTCATGTGACGTCAGAGTCTGTATGTAGCAAGTAGCACGTGCAGTATGACAAGCCCAAACTAAATTAAACAGGTTGGGACCAATCGCCCAAATGGGATGTAATAGTCCATTTGGGATATAATATCCCAAATGGGCTATAAATTTACAGTGCAAAAATTGGAAATTTTTATTTTGGCTATAAAAATCACAAATCCGTATCAGGGCACTTAAAAAGGAATAACTTTTGGTAAGCAAGTTTTTCTGCAACCCTACCGTTTGTAAGATTGATCCCCAAGAAGTTACGGAACTTCCGAGGGATCAATCTCCTAAACGATGGACATACAGGAAAACTTGTCAACCAAAAGTTATTCCTTTTTAAGTGTCCTGATGCGGATTTATGATATTTATAGCCAAAATAAAAATTTTCAATTTTTGCACTGTAAATTTATAGCCCGTTTGGGATATTATAATCCCAAATGGACTATTATATTCCATTTGGGCGATTGGTCCCAACCTGTTAAAACTGTCTCTGCTCGCCCTACTTGTCACACCATCAACATATTACCTACTGTTAAGTCAAGCAAAAATCAGAGTTGCCTAAAATTCTGTTTAAAATACAGAAAAAGAAGGACATGCAAGATAATGTACCTCTTCATCCCATTTAGCCATGTTAGGATATAACTCATTTCTAGCAAAGTCTGTTGCAACTTTCTGTATCTGTTTTTGTTCATCTGTTAATCCTAGCGAAGCTATATTAAAAGAAATGTAAAGTTGCATTATACACAATGAAAACAAAATCTATGACATTTGTATGCACTGTCAGATTCACTATATTTTCTTATAAAAGGCAACTTCTTGATCAGTTAACATTAAAAGTAGGCTTAAAATAGATTACGATTAACACAGCTTCCATCGACCCATATTTCTCCAATACTTCTCATAGGATTCAAACTTCTGGTCCGAGAATTACATAAAACATTTTTCAATAACATAGGAAAAAGAGCACCAAAGACCCAGATTTTGACATCATTTCCTGGTTGAACAAGATGAAGCAGAGTAATAAATGGGTAGGCTTTACCTGATTGGCTGAATTGAGGTATGTAAATATTTTCATTTTAAAGTAAAAATATTAATGTTTTAAATAAATGATGGAATGTGGGAATATTACAAAAATTCTAGAAATACCAGGGGAGATTGTAGGAGTGGGGATTGATATTTTTGGCAGGGTGTCATTTACTGCCGATCTCTGTAAGTTCTAAATAACTGCAAATTTGACCTATAAACGCCGCGGAACGGTATATTTTTTTTCGTGTTTTTAATAAGTGCTTAGAACGAACTTTCAAATAATACCAGTGATTTGTTTGAACGGGAATTAGTAAATTACTTGGAGGGCAAAAGGTTTGTATAGAGTTCTATGGGAAATTAATTGGTACTCTTTTCCCTATAGAGACCCCATTTTTTAATAAGTAAAGTAAAGTGAAAGTCATGAAAAGTTATTTTTAGCAATTTATTTGAATATTGAAGACATTTCGAGAGAAAAATTAGCAAAAATTTGAATTATTTATCTGTGGAATTAGGGTTAGAGGTGATTTTGGGTCTTTTGTAGAGATTGGGGGGGGGGGGGGTTACAGAGGATGGAAATTGGTAAAACAATGTGTAGTAGACTTGGCCATAGGAGAAAGGTAAGTTAAGAAAATGTATCAGATTGATCTTCTAATAAATGTTTGTATGTATTCATAAATTTATGTATGTATTTTACATGTACATGTAATTGTGTATTTATATGATTTGCTATATATGTGTACTTTTGGAAGTGTAGGATGGTGGCCTGGTGTTAATTTTTGTTTAGTTTCTTATACGTCTGCACGTTTGGTATCTTTTCGAATAATTTATTCGGCCCTTAAAAGTGCGTTTCGTGGTGTTCATGTGAAAGGAGGTCATTTTCTGTCTTGACGTATCATGTCGGTAGTGTATGTGATCCTCTGGATTGCCCCCCTTTGACTGCGGGGGGATCTGTTTGTAGCTTTGTTGTTTCTATATTGTAGCTACACAAAGGTATGTGTTTTCCCTCTTTTTGCTCTTTGTTGTTCCATCAGGGTGACTCTCTGCAACTCATTTTCTACTGCTTTCCAGTTTTTGTACTTAGAGTTACTTCCCTTAGACTAGCTAACCAAATATGTAGAATTTCAACATGATATAATCTTAATTATTGTGACCTTAGGCTTCTGATTTTGTTTTCTTGAATTATTGGAATGGCATTACTGCATGTATCACATTTGACTTTTCTAATATTTACATGTAATTACATGTAAAATTGTAAAACATGTATTCCACCCTTGACGGATCCATTTTTTAAACATTCGGCCATGTAGAAGATATGTAATTTGGTAATTTTTCAGAAAACTTGAAAAATATTGCTGTTTTCTTTATGATTTATGCTTAATTTGACTAACTTTATTGATTTATTTTCATTTAAAGACTATAGAGGACTTTCATATTTCAGCTTCCTGGACCCGGGAGAGCTTGGTATCTGATCGGCGGGGGGCATTTTCTCTATATAAGAAGAAGATGGAGACTCGCTACCCACCCGATATATTTTGTCGGACAGATTTCTGTACATTGCAGGTAAATTTTTCATTTATTAACTATTCAGCCTCTTATTGTGGTGTACATTTTGGGGTTTTAAGTCAATTATTGCATTTCTTAATTTTTTACAAATTAATCTGAATTCCCCTTTTTAAAGCATGAAATTCAATAATGTAGATTATGGTTGTACTGTATAAGACTATCAGACACTGCACTTTCATATGTTATCAAAAGTATTAATTTTCTCTTGTCTGAATTAATTGTAAACAAATATAATAGGGGGCACCTGCTATTTCTCTAAGTGTCTTTCACTGGGGGGTGGGGAAACTTTTTTATATATACTTAAGCAACAGGAGGGGTTAGATAAGAATCATTTAGTATATCAGAGTCTCAAACAATTTACTTTTCATAAGCGTAAGAAAATTTCTATATCAGTCTTTTTAAAACCTTTTAATTTTGCTTAATTAATTATGATTTATCAAATTTTGGACCTTTTTTCTTTATTCTGGGTAGATTCCACCCCTATGAAAAAATTGACACAATTATGACTTTATATCATTTTATTAACATCAAAAAACAAAAGCATGTTATTTTATAAATATTTCATTCATTACAGTGACAACTGTATCCAGATTTCATCACAGGAATGAAAGTTTTTCACTCTTTGGAAAAGCACCTGCAGCAGGGAGGGGACATTCATTAAGATGGCCACAGATTCCAAGACACTGAAGTGACAGGCCTCAAATTTCATACATGTATATTGGTAAGTATAAGGTCTTTGAAAATTACAAAATTGACTAATTCTGGGATAGGTAAATATGTAAGTATAGGAAAAAGAGCACCAAAGACCCAGATTTTGACATCATTTCCTGGTTGAACAAGATGAAGCAGAGTAATAAATGGGTAGGCTTTACCTGATTGGCTGAATTGAGGTATGTAAATATTTTCATTTTAAAGTAAAAATATTAATGTTTTAAATAAATGATGGAATGTGGGAATATTACAAAAATTCTAGAAATACCAGGGGAGATTGTAGGAGTGGGGATTGATATTTTTGGCAGGGTGTCATTTACTGCCGATCTCTGTAAGTTCTAAATAACTGCAAATTTGACCTATAAACGCCGCGGAACGGTATATTTTTTTTCGTGTTTTTAATAAGTGCTTAGAACGAACTTTCAAATAATACCAGTGATTTGTTTGAACGGGAATTAGTAAATTACTTGGAGGGCAAAAGGTTTGTATAGAGTTCTATGGGAAATTAATTGGTACTCTTTTCCCAACAAACTTGTCCTTCTTAGAGCAGCCATGATTAACACCTTTTTTGTTCTTTTCATAAAGAGAGTTCTAAAAGGGGAAAGCACTTTGCACGAAGCTCATTTTCAGTATTTATTTGTGCGTGTGTGTGTTTTTTTTTACAGCATGAACAAAGGTGCTATAAATAATTAAAAAAAATACATACATATTTCTCTTTTTTAATATTTTCATTTCGCCTGATACATCAGAAAATATGTAGATATGCATGGGGCTTGAAATACCATCGGGCTTGATATCTTGAAAATAACAAATTCAAATTTTGACGTCATTTCTTCTGTAGTAAGCCGGCCACGTCAACTTCGAGAAAAAAGACCACCTTTTCAGGTAAATTAAACCCAGTATTGATGTTTGGGATATTTTTGGACTTTTTAAATTTGATGTATTCCTTGTTTATTGTCAAAAAAGCATAGTATTTGGTGCATTTAAGACACAAATGTAGGGCTGAAACGATACGCCCCCTCCACGATACGACACGTATTGCAATACTTGTGTCACAATTCAATTTTTTCAATACGATACAATTTAAGAACGAAACTATTCATAAGGTTAAAGAAAACGTACTCAGATTTAAAAAAACAAAGAGTAAAAAGTGGTGATACAATAGAAATATACTACCAGGGGTATGCAATCTAAAAATTCAAGTACTAGCCCATGGGCTAGTGGTAGCAATAAAGTTACTAGCCCCAAGTAAAAAGTTATTAGCCCAAATATAGGGACAAAAATTAAAATAAAACAAATGTTGAAAAAAAAAATAATCATCGAAAAAGTCAGGGTACTAGGTCAATCTTTTGAAAATTAAAATTTTATTCTCACTAAAAAATTAAATCATATAAAATTAATGATTATGACAGAAAATAAAAATGAATTTAAAACAAGAGGCCCAGGGGCCACAGCGCTCACCTGAGCACATCAGCTAGGAAAAAACACATCAGATCAGAACTGAAGTTAACTTAAGTTGGGGGGGGGCTTGAATTTTAACCACCAAGGGGATCATAATTTGAACAAACTAGAATCTACATTACCTGAGGATGATTCCATACAAATATAACTAATCCTGGCTTTGAAGTACTTGAAAAGAAGATTTAAAAAGGTTTCCCTATGTATTTCTATGTAAAACTTTGGTCGGCCATTTTGGCCACACCCTTACCCCGTGGGTCATGACTTGAACAAACTTGAATCTACACTATCTGAGGATAATTTCACTTGGGTTTCATCTTTCCTGTTTCAATGGTTCTTGAGAAGAAGATTTTTAAAGATTTTTCCTATATATTCCTATGTAAAACTTTGATCGGCCATTTTGGCCCCGCCCTACCCCCGGGGGTCATAATTTGAACAAAAACTTGAATCTACACTACCTGAGGATGATTCCACATGAGTTTCATCTTTCCTGGCCCAGTGGTTCTTGAGAAGAAGATTTTTAAAGATTTTTCCTATATATTCCTATGTAAAACTTTGATCGGCCATTTTGGCCTCGCCCTACCCCCGGGGGTCATGACTTGAACAAACTTAAATCTACACTACCTGAGGATGATTCCACACGAGTTTCATCTTTCCTGGCCCAGTGGTTCTTGAGAAGAAGATTTTTTTAAAATGCCAATAATTTTTCTCTAATTCATGATTATCTCCCCTTGGAAAAAGGAGTGGCCCTTCTTTTGAACAAACTTGAATCCCCTTCACTCAAGGATACTTTGTGCCAAGTTTGGTTGAAATTGGCCCAGTGGTTCTTGAGGAGAAGATGAAAATGTGAAAAGTTTACGCCGACGACGACGACAGACAACGGACAAATTTTGATCAGAAAACCTCACTTGAGCCTTCGGCTCAGGTGAGCTAAAAAATATCTGAAGATCTTTCCTTTTCTGATTATTTTGCACTAGCTCATTTAGAATGAAAATAAATTCATTTTGTTTTCATATTAAATCCTTAAATACACTAGAAATATATTTCACGTGAATCACACTGATCTTTCAGTTGATTGAGTGATCGTAAATAATTTAATGAGATATCTGCTTGTATTTACAATAAACGGAGGAAATTCGGATTAGGAAAAAAACGATCGTTTTTGGAAGTAAATAAGTCAGGAAGTACTGCAAAATGGAGAAAATTATGGAGATTTATTGACAGGAGGAGCATGCTGCCTGGAAAATATTCACTGGTTGGGAATTTGATAGCAAGAAATGAGTAAAATACCGGTTGTACTTTATGTATTACATGCGTAGTTATAATTTTAATTTTTGTTAATTGCACATCTCTGATACTTGTGGTTCTGTTGATTAAGAACACTTTATTCGTATAAATAATAGCAGAGGCAGCCTACTCTGATACTTTACCGTCCCAGTTTTCTCCCTCGTGTGTGTCAAACTGTTAAAATAAGATCGAACCCGATCTATTTCAAAGAGTTAACCAAACCCGATTATAAAAAAACATATCGAACCGAAAATCGAGATGGTGAATCGAAAATTGAACCGAGCACTTATATCGAACAATATCGATATTTCGGTGAATCGTTTCAGCCCTACCCATTTGGTGTTAAAGTAAAATAGCTCTAACCTATCAATCATCACATTCTATCAAGAGGCAGACCTACTACAACAACCAGATAGGTAGGTATGTCAGTTGGTAGACCACCAGTCTAGATTTCAGGGGACAATAACTGGTCCATAACTTTTTCAACCTTTCATTGACATAATTAATGTACAATCTAATGAGTTCATCCATGCTAAAGAAATGCATTGCATTAGGTTGATTAACACTAACAGGCTTACTATGATGACAGTGCAACTGTTGAGAAAGTGCATTTATGTATTCATTTTTGGATTCCTATTCATTTTTAACTTAGATCCGCCTCTTCAATCACAAAGACATTTAGAATATCAAGAGCTTGACGTCACGACATTTTAGGCTAAATGCATTTCTATAGCAAAAAAACCAAAAATCAAAGAGTGTTAAATCAACAATCTAATCTGCTCTCCATTAATAAAAGTATGGTAGTAACTTTTTTCCTATTTGAAAGCTTTTGTTGATACTGCCATGCATAGTTAGCAATGATAGGCAGTTTTCAAAAGATTATGGGTTCAGGGGATACTACAGGAAAAATATCATTTAGATCTAGCTGATAATGTGTACAGTCTAAATTCTTCTTTGCTCAGGTGTTGTTTTAAGAGCCATATTTGTTTTCTCTAAAAACCGGCTACCGGCCAAACTGACCACTTCAATTGACAAAAATGCTGCTTTGAAATAAAAATTTGTTGTTATATATAGGTCCACAGAGATTTTCTTCATAAACCTCAGCCCCATGCCTGTTACAACTGAACTCTAACCCTTTACTTTAAAATAAAGGGAAAACACTGCACATTAATATTGCCAGCAGCACTTCACATGTTTCTTTGACAATGTACAATTTTCATGTTTATAGTTAATCACATATTAAAGATGGTAAGTAATCTGGGAAAGAAATAAATGCATTTATTAGATAGCCACGATAGACCAATCAAATATGATTTGTAGATCTTCTGATATTCTTTTAATTGTAAGTGTTTAAACAATTAGATTTTAAGTTTTGTATTTTTCACCCAATTTTATTTGCTATCATAAAAGAAAAAATTCATTTAGCAAACCTGGTGTTGGTGTTTTGATTGACAACATAGATCTGAGAATACTGCATATATAGATCAATCATCATGAAAGATACTGCATGCATATTTTATACATACGCCTAGTATTTGTAAATTGTGGTAAACTGTGCACATTGATAGACATCATAAACTTTGTGTTCATAAATTGCATTTATCATTTTTCGTATTTCAACTTGATTTCTTATAACTAATTAAACACAGTAAATTTTGTTTTTTTTTGTGATTTTAATGATTTTAGCCTATTTAACAGAGTAAAGCTGACAAGATGGCCACGTTGGCAGAGCAGCCATGTTATACCCTGATCAACATTCCCTCTGACGCAGAGCCTCCAACTGAGTTGCAGCTTAGACAGGATTTAGGTCAGTTTATACTTTAATTTTAATGAAAAACAACCTCAGATTTCAGGAAATACATTTTGGTATCTCAAGTATGAATATCTTGAATACTATTGATGTCAAAGTGATTTGGAATTGGAACTCTCAGTCTTTAATTTCAGTAGTATTCAACCCTGGAAATCTCAAATCCTCAGATATTTCAAAGTATCTGAAATTTTTCTCGGTCCCATTGAGTCTGATGTGACAAAGTTTAATTGTATTTGTTTAAAATACAAAGATGAAAGGAAAAAATGGGAGAATAATTTTTTTTTTATCTCTATGTAAACCCAGCATCAGATAGATTCTAAATAATTTTGAAACATGCAATATAATGGAACAAAGAGTGACTAAAAAAATTAACATATATTATTTTTACATCTTAGAAAAAGGAGACATTAAGACCAAGACAGAGGCACTGAAAAAGACAATCCAACAGATTCTGAATGGAGAGAAACTCCCCTCTTTGTTGATGGCTATTATTAGATTTGTCATGCCAATCCAGGATCACATGATCAAGAAGTTATTGCTGATCTTCTGGGAGGTGGTCCCTAAATATACACCTGACGGCAAGATGTTACACGAGATGATTCTGGTCTGTGATGCCTACAGAAAGGTTGGTATATTTTGATTTTATTATTTTATATGGAGAAAAAGCTTATTAATATTTACTTAAACTGTTTTTTTTTTTTAAATGTAGGTAATGTATATTTGTCTTTAGTTTATTGCCAATTGACAAGATGCATATAAATGATAAGAATGATACAATCATATATCTGTGACTTTTGTTCAACTTTCTTGTGCATACAGTATACTATAAAAAAAAAAAATTAGCTCTGTGTTAAGAGAGAAATATCTGTGCATTTCAACCAATGAGGTTGTCCAATGTCCATACAAGTTATATGGTAACTAGATATGATCATTTCAATTTAAAATTTTTGTAGGATTTGCAGCATCCCAATGAGTTTATCCGAGGCTCCACCCTGAGGTTCCTGTGTAAGTTAAAGGAGGCGGAGCTGTTAGAGCCCCTGATGCCCGCCATTAGACAGTGTCTGGAGCATCGACACTCCTATGTCAGAAGGAATGCTGTACTGGCTATCTATACCATCTACAGGTATCAGACCTCAAAACTATATAAAATCATTTTATGCAAAGTGTTTATTTCCCTTTATTGTCAGCTTTGCAAGAAAAATCATGAAAAATTAAAAGCTATTTGAGTGCTGCTCCGAGAATCTTATTAAAACCATTTTCCAGCTTATAGAACTTAACAAATACACATGTTCTTCATACATACTTGTAGATACAATTTATTCCAGTGGACATGAATGATAGGGTCTTTAATCTTGTTTTGATATTTTGAACAGGAACCATGACTCCCTGATCCCAGATGCACCTGAACTGATTGCCAAGTTCTTGGAGGGAGAGCAGGATATGTCCTGTAAGAGAAACGCCTTCATGATGCTGATCCATGCAGATCAGGTAAGAAGAATACCAAAGGTTCAACTTTAAAAGCCTTGTGTTACAGAAGCAAAATAAGCTTCATGATCCCTGTTTAATATGTAGAATAAAATTAACGCAGTAAACATGACTTAGAAATATTGGACTGATTGATTTGAAGGAGAGAGCCCTGAACTACCTGAGTAGCTGTATTGACCAGGTCAACTCCTTTGGGGACATTCTACAGCTGGTTATTGTGGAGCTGATCTATAAAGCAAGTTATTCCCTAAAATAAATGATAAACATTGAAACCTTACTGATAATGAATAATTGTAAGCAATATTTTGTCCAAGAACATGCATTTCTCACTGTTACAAATGGTAAAATTTGAAATCTATTCCGAAATTAATATGAAATAACATTTGAAAAGACAGAAGAAGATTGAGGAATATGATGTTAAGAAATTGTTAGTTTATAAATGATTTTAATCTTGCAGGTCTGTCACAATAACCCCTCTGAGAGAGCTCGTTTTATCCGCTGTATTTACAACCTCCTGAACTCCCAGAGTCCCGCTGTTCGCTACGAGGCAGCTGGTACCCTAGTCACCTTGTCTAGTGCCCCTACAGCAGTCAAGGTAAACAACTATTTATTTGTATTTTTTCTTATGATCTCAAATGGAGAAAATTTTTTATTAGAATTATGCATAAAATCATGAAAAAGACATGAAGTCAACAATTGTTTGTTCATTATTCAGGCTGCCGCTAGCTGTTACATTGAACTGATCATCAAAGAAAGTGATAACAATGTCAAACTAATTGTGTTGGATCGACTGATTGCACTGAAGGAGGTACCTGCCCATGAGAAAGTCTTGCAGGTATGTTCTCTGTAGAAAGGACTCGCTATCAAGTCCATTTTTAATGTGTAGATTGTTGTATAATTTTAGACACAAATGCATTATTATGATGTTTAAAATTGATGTATATTCATCTTTCTTAGGACCTTGTGATGGATATTTTGAGAGTCCTCAGTGCCCCTGATTTAGAAGTAAGGAAAAAGACCTTGACCCTGGCCCTTGACCTTGTGTCCTCAAGGAACATTGAAGAGGTAAGGTCTACAACAAAATTATTGTCCAAAAATTATATTTTCTAAGTTGAATACAGTGTTTTCTGAGCTTATGTAGAAAGTATGTTTTGATAAATGTTGATTTTGTGTACGCAGATGGTCCTGGTGCTCAAAAAAGAAGTGGTAAAGACTAACAATGTAGAACATGAGGACACAGGGAAGTACCGACAGCTGCTGGTCAGAACCCTCCATCAGTGTTGTATCAAATTCCAGGATATTGCCACCACCATTATACCTGTGGTATGTTCTATGTTAAAACTGGAAAAATACATTCATGAGAATGAAATATCCTGATAATGAAAAAATCAGTAATTTATGTAGTTCTTCACTTATTTCAAATTGGTGGGGTGGGGTTGGACATAAAATTGAGCTCTAAATATATCAATTTGTGAATTCTGTTTGAGAATTTGAAAAAAAAATGTATTCATGGAAAATAAAAATTATGCGATTCAGTGGAAAGTCTAAGAATAATTTCTTTTCATGGCTTCAAATTGTTATCTACCAAAGAAAGATAATGAAAAATAACTCATAATACATTATAAAGGAAAAATTGAGAATCATTTTTGTTCTCCTGCAAACAGTTGATAGAGTTCCTGGGAGACCAGAATGAGCTTGCTGCTTTAGACGTGCTGGTCTTTGTTCGGGAGGCCATCCAGAGATTTGAGTCTCTGAGGGGACTGATCATCAGTAAGCTACAGGAAGTCTTCCCCTCCATCAAAGCCATGAAGTAAGTGCACTCCATCAAGTTTCACTGGTTTCTTTTAGTATCCACACTTTACCCTGTTGTTTTTATTTTGTAAATGCTTTGATGATAATTTTTTGCACAGCTGATCTATGTGATAATAATGTATTATTTGTATTTTTTTGCCAAGATGCTCTGTTTAATGAAAATGCCATGATTGAAATTTTTCCCGGATGATCTTTGCGATAAAATAATTTGATTGTAATTTTTTTCCAATATTATTTGTGGGATGAAAATTATTTGATCTCTTTTTTTTTGTCCTGCTTCAGGATTCATAGAGCTGCCTTGTGGATTTTGGGAGAGTACTGTGAATCTAATGAGGATATACAGAATGTGATGACTATGATCAGACAGGCTCTTGGAGAGGTAGGAATAACATATCCAAATTGTAGTGTCCATTTATACTGTATCACATACTTTTTTATTATGCATATATATATATTAGGGATGTCAAATCGGTCAATTTTAAATACTCGGTTACTCGGACGTTTTTCCGATCGAGTACCCGGGTACTCGGTAAAAGTGTATATAAATATGAACAAGTAAACATTGTAAACTCTTGTAGAAATAAAACCACATGCTTTGATAGGAGGTTTACCCGTTAGTGTATTTCTGTTGTAACAACGATGAGCACTTCGTGCTCGATGAAATTTAATATAGCATCGTTAATGTTCAATTTATCCATCAGATAAACACAAGAAATAAAATCATAAGTAGTTCACAGATTTTTTGTTTCAAAAATTAATCTGCTCCGTATATTGTAATGTAACTCTTTGTTGCGTTTGACGTCCAGGTATCAGTCGTACAGTTTAACTTGAACTTGATCAAGTTCGCCTAACAGAGCGGATTTACGGTTTTAATACACATTTCGAACATAGATTTTCTAGTATTATGGGACGGTATTTTGTAGTTTGGTGCAATGATGGACATGTTTTTTTAAGCCTTTGGCTTCAACCATTTGTATTGGCACGTAATCAAACACGACCATATCAACAATCGCGCGGGCAATATCATCTGTCTCTTTTCCCGAGAATTTTTATAAGACTTCTCGCAGAATTAACAAGAATGTCAAATTTATCAAATCATAATAGACCTTAAACGATGTTCAGTGAAAACAAATAATTAAAGTTAATCAAAAATAAGGGTAGAAGACAGCCAAAGGTGAGAAAAGCCAGGTTACAGGTGCTTGGTCACGATAATTACTGTATAAACACTGCCACGGGCGATAACGGTCATTTAGAGGAGTAGGAAACCCTAATTACTGTATGTACAAGTGCAATGAGTATTTTACCTTTTAAAACAGATTGTTTAATGCATTAATAAATAAGCTAAGAAATATTCAAAAATATACATCCGAGTAACCGAGTACTGATTTTAGTATTCGATACTCGGACGTTCGATCGAGTACCCGGTTAACCGGGTACTCGTTGACATCCCTAATATATATCATGTACATTTGAACGTTTGTTGTTATCCTGGTCATGAAAACTTATAAATTATTAGCTTTACTGATGATTTTGATGTTCTGTATTATACACTTTAATGCATGTATTTTGTAGATTCCAATTGTGGATGATGAGATTAAGAAAGCAGCGGGAGAAGTGGAAGAAGATGGTCAGTTTTTCCTTATTTAAGTCCTTTTTGGTCCTAGATTAACACACAGTCTTTGATTCTTTTCAATTCATTATGCACAAATCTTTAAAGCACAGGTATATTTGGTTTTCGAGAAACTAGATTTTGAGATACTAATTGGTTTGAATGTTGTTGACAGAGATGCAGTCGGGAGGACAGGTACAGAAGCTGGTGACGGCTGATGGTACCTACGCCACACAGAGTGCATTTAGTACTGCTTCATCCTCAGCAAAGAAGGAAGAGAGGTAGGCTTTACTGAATCATTTAATAGAATAATATGTACTTCCTCATTCATAAATTATATGACATGAAGATCATTCTGCTATATATGCAAGGTGGAAAAATCTTAGAGAAGTCACTTTTTCACTCATTTGATCCTTATTAAAGGTATTGTATCTGCAGTGCCTTATCAAGTGAACAGGTGCTACAAATAGCATTTGACAATGATGGACAGGCAATCTATAGTAATCACTGTTACAGGGAATACAGAATTTTCACTTTTGTTGAAGTGATTTTCATTCTGAGGAGTTTTTATATTAACTTAATGGATATAACAAATTATGTTTATATCAATACAAAATTGCTCACCCCTGGCACTTCACCATAAGCATATTTTACTTTAAGAAAGAAGAGTTCATGACCTTTGATTTAAAACTGTTAATATAGCATAGAAAGAGAATCTTAACTCTATTTTGCTAAGCTCCACAGGTGCAAAATTATATAGCTTTTTAGCTCACCTGAGCCGAAGGCTCAAGTGAGCTTTTCTGATCACATTTTGTCCGTCGTCCGTCCGTCTGTCCGTCTAGCTGTCCGTCTGTCCGTCCGTCTGTAAACTTTTCACATTTTCGACTTCTTCTCAAGAACCAATGGGCCAATTTTAACCAAACTTGCTACAAAGCATCCTTAGGTAAAGGGGAGTTTAAATTGTAGAAATGAAGGGCCAAGTCCCCTTACAAAGGGAGATAATCAAGAAAAGGCAAAAATAGGGTGGGGTCACTAAAAAATCTTCTTCTCAAGAACCACCGGGCCAGGAAAGCTGAAACTTGTGTGGGAGCATCCTTGGGTAGTGTAGATTTTAAATTGTTAAAATCGTGACCCCCGGGGGTAGGGCAGGGCCACAATAGGGAATCCAAGTTTTACATAGAAATATATAGAACAAATCTTTAAAAATCTTCTTCTCAAGAACCACTGGGCCAGGAAAGCTGAAACTTATGTGGGAGCATCCTTGGGTAGTGTAGATAATAAATTGTAAAAATCATGACCCCTGGGGGTAGGGCGGGGCCACAATATGGAATTCCAAGTTTTACATAGAAATATATAGAACAAATCTTTATATATCTTCTTCTCAAGAACCACTGGGCCAGGAAAGCTGAAACTTATGTGGGAGCATCCTTGGGTAGTGTAGATATTAAATTGTAAAAATCATGACCCCTGGGGGTAGGGCGGAGCCACAATAGGGAATCCAAGTTTTACATAGAAATATATAGAACAAATCTTAATAAATCTTCTTCTCAAGAACCACTGGGCCAGGAAAGCTGAATCTTATGTGGAAGCATCCTTAGATAGTGTAAAATTTTAAAAATCATGACCCCTGGGGGTAGGGCGGGCCCACAATAGGGAATCCAAGTTTTACATAGAAATATATAGAACAAATCTTTATAAATCTTCTTCTCAAGAACCACTGGGCCAGGAAAGCTGAATCTTATGTTGGAGCATCCTTTGGTAGTGTAGATATTAAATTGTTGAAATCATGACCCCTGGGGTGGGCGGGGCCACAATAGGGAATTCCAAGTTTTAAATAGAAAAATATAGAACAAATCTTTAAAAATCTTCTTATCAAGAACCACTGGGCCAGGAAAACTGAAACTTATGTGGAAGCATCCTTGAGTAGTGTAGATTCTAAAGTTTTAAAATAAAAAAGGGAAGGGGGCTGTTGGGCATGATAGGTATAGCAAGAGGGGGCATCTGGTAAAGATCTGCATCACCCAAGTGACTCAGGTGAGCGATGTGGCCCATGGGCCTCTTGTTATATTTTAGTCATTGGAAGCATTTGACACAACATTTTTATTACAGACCCCCAATGAGGCAGTACATGATGGATGGAGACTTCTTTGTAGGAGCTGCCCTGGCTACCACACTGACAAAACTGGCCCTGAAGTATATTGCTAATACTCCAGACTTGAAAAGGCAAAATGTAAGCTCAACACCTTACCTATCATATAAATTTTATTAAAGAGGTAGCAAATGGGAAATGGTTGATTATGGATGATTATCTCGGTATTTTCTGGTGAAAGGAAATCTTTCATTTTATTTAAAGATTCTAATATTTATTTATAGTCCTTAGTGGCTGAGTCTATGTTGATCATGGCAGCCATCATTCATCTTGGAAAGTCTGGACTGCCCACAAAGGTGAGAATCATTTTTTTTTTCACAATAGTATGGTTTTCAAATTGTCTGACTTAAAGTCAAGTAAATTTATCTAGTTCATTGAAAAATTAGTTATTATGTAGATTTTAAGCTGAGCATTCCTCTTTATAAATTTTTTCTTGGTGCAATATAATTTATTTTAATTTTAATCCTATTTCAAATTCATTGAAATGTTATCCTCTACTGTGATTTTAGCAGATAACAAGATTTATTGAACTATGTCTAATTCATTTTAAATGTTATCCTCCATTATATTTTTAGCCAATAACTGACGATGATGTGGATAGAATAGCCACCTGTCTGAGAGTTCTGGCCGAGAAAACTCCGATGATGGGGGAGATCTTCAACAGAGATTGTAGACAGTCCCTCTCCATGATGCTGACAGCCAAAATGGAGGAAGAAAAGGAATTACAAAAGGTCAGCAGAGATATTGTGGATACACTGTACATGGTGTAAAAGTACACTTCTATAAAATCACATATTTTCATGGGAGTACATCTTTCTTCACTTGAAAAAAATATTGGTTTGAGATTGGTTTTGATGTTATTGATCAAGTCCTTGCACTTTATTGACCAAGTTCTCTACTTGAAAATTTACAATTCATGGAGGACATGAATCTCATAATTCCTTGAAAACAAAAATTTAAAAAAAAGCAGCAACAAGAAAAGTATGAAGATTTTTTCATGCCTTAAGTTTTTTTTGTGTTATTTATGATTTTCCTCCTGTTTTCAGGCCTCTGAGAAGAGAGCTGTGAAGGTACAAGCTGACGATCCTATAATGTTTGCACAGCTTATTACAGAATCTGACTGTAGAGCTAGCTACTCTAGGTAAGTGTACTAGATATACTGGTGGTCAACCAGACCTCTGACACATTACAGAATCTGACTGTAGAGCTAGCTACTCTAGGTAAGTGTTATTTGTTACGCCGATCAATGTAAAAAATGAGACAGACTCAACAACTTACAGAAGACTGTAGATAGCTACTTGTAACATGTAAGTATTATGTTAATTTGTAAATTTTGACCACAGAAAAGATAGGATACATTGCTAAGAACTTAATTTAATTAGAAATGATTTGTTATAATTTGCTTGAAATAAACAGTAATGAATGAAAAATTTTGATTTTAGGTGACCTGAAGTTGGTAGAAAAACCCACACCGATGACCATGGCACCCCATGATTTCTGTAACATTAAAGCTAATGTTAAAGTAGCTTCCACAGAAAATGGAATCATATTTGGAAATATTGGTATGTTGCACAGTTTACTTAAAGCAGTTTAATGTTTTGAAAAGATAAATGTAAAAAGCATTGTATTTATGATTGACACTTGAAACAAAACTATGTATTGAATTGTTAATGATGTGAAGCATTCCTTGTAAGCAATACTGCATACAGCTTTGATTCTGCATATCTTTATTTTAGTACACTGTATTTCTGCACTACATATAGTCATTTGTTTTTCTCAATTTTATAATATGTATCACTATTTATTAGGTATATGTATGCAAATCTCAAATTAAAATTTATTCACATGTATGTGATTCTATTTATCTGTGTATTGTGAAAATAAAGTATTTAACAGGAAACAAAAAGATACAGCATTACACATAATACTGTAATTAAAACTGTTAATGAATATGGCAATTAAATTTCAGTGTACGATGTCAGCGGAGCAGGAAGTGACCGTAACTGTGTGGTGCTGAACGACATCCACATTGACATCATGGATTACATCGTCCCCGCCTCCTGTGACGACACGGAATTCCGACAGATGTGGGCGGAGTTTGAGTGGGAGAACAAGGTGGCCGTCAATACCAATGTCTCAGATCTCGCCGAGTTCTTACAGCACGTCATCAAGATGACCAACATGAGGTGTCTCACTCCTGAAAAGGTAATGTTTCTATCCTTTGATAATAACTATATGTTTGATTTTCCCCTTAGATATTGTCAAGTTAAAAAAGTAGTTTCTGACTAATTCGTACAACAACATATGCTAAAATTGTCTTTATTTTAAGATGTATATAACATTTTCATTAAAAAAATGTTATTACTTGAATGTAAACAATGAAAAGATTATAAGTAAAAATTTATTCAAACTTGTAGTTTGAACACATCTTTACTTTTGCAGAATAAAAAAAAAAAATTCTTGACTGGAATTAAAATTTTTATTTTATAAATAAAAATGTAAAATTTACATCAAGATTTATAACTGCAAATCTGAAAGAAGACATATTATTTTATTGTGAAGTGTAACCACATTTATACTGATTTGATGTCTTCCCTTCAGGCATTACAAGGTGACTGTGGATTTATGGCGGCTAACTTGTATGCCAAGTCTATCTTTGGAGAAAACGTGCTGGCAAATCTTAGCATTGAGAAACCTGCCCATCTGTTCAGATATGCCCCAGTTCAAGGTCACATCTGAATCAGGGCAAAAGTCAGGTAAGAGAAGCGATTTTAGTTTCAGATTCTTACCTTCACAAGGTATTATATTGGTAAAACATTATCTTCACCATCATTAAGGTCTTTGTTATGAAACATGGACGAGAAACTTCAAATTTCTGATTTGTATATCTGCCCATTTTATGAAAAATAGAACAAAATTGTAATTTTTTGACTTTACATGAAAAATTCCCGAGTCTTTTTGTTTCAAATTGTTTTAAAAATTTTGCAACACTAAAAAAGTGAACTTTGGCTGACCTTAACCTTTAACTTAAGTGTGCTGATGTATGTAAGAAATGCCCATTATCTGTGTTTCATCTGTCACAAATGCCTGGTAATGGAACTTCAATTTAAAAATGTTGTCAGACTGATTTACATGTTAAAGTAATATTTCTTCAATGACAAAGTCTTGGAAAAAATTATATTTTATTGAGGAACGTCTCGTCTGTCCTTAAGAAAAACCATGGTGTTAATGCTGCTTCATGGAGCATTTAAAGAAACTTAAATAACCATGAGTTTCTAATGATGCAAATCCACTTATTTATTGCCCATTTTCAGGGAGGGAAAACAGAAGATTGCCATAAATGTTGTTTGTTATTTGACATAACATGAAAAATAACCATTCTTTGTTTCTTTTTTTAGGGTATAGCTTTGAGTATGGGACACAAGATTAATCTGTCCCAGAAGAGTATCACTAAAAGTCAGTAGAGGAGTGTCTGCTGAAGAAGACATTACAGACTTAAAGTCATATGTGTGCTATTCATATTGTTGTGGAATATGACCAGTTGTAGTATTTTATGTGTACGATCTATGAAGAAACGATTAACAATTCAAAAATGTTTCAGTTATGATTTATATAATATTTATCTCCTTATTGCTGGAATGTTAAACTTCGATGTGGCAAGTTTTTATATACTCGTGGGATTGATTATTGTAACACTAAGTTTGTATAAAGCATATTTTTTTCTTACATGAGAAAGTTTTAAAGCACTTTGGAGCAAATGCTTCGATGAAACCATCTTATTCAAAATGCTTTTCTCAATAAAACGTAAGTTTTATCAGTAATATGTTGTTTTTAGTCTGCAAAGTAAGCCTACTCCGGATATATTGAAATTCAGGGGACCATGCAAATTATTTCAATATATTGTAAATTTGTCTCATAATCGATTGTGAAGGGCCATTTTTTATACAATCTGATTGTAAAATAAAGATTGAATCGAACAAACCCGAACCAAATTAATTTTGTATCGTTTATCTATAAAAACAGATTACATACAATATGGGTCAGGATATGTCCTTGAAAGTTTAAATAATTTTTTTATTTCTGTTTCATTGAAAAGACAATCTCAAGGTCACTTCATTTTTATTCCAAAATTTACATTTAAAACGTTTTTTGACAAAATTTAGGACATCAACTGGTTGAAGTATGCTAAACGCTTCTTGTAGTTCATGTAACACAAAACAACTAGGTCAATGGTCCTTCTTATTTCGAATTTTAGTTATATCAATTGCTATTTTCAGACATACGTAGTTACATTTAAAGTTATGTTTTTTCCTAGATCTGTGGGGGTTGACTATAAAACGTTTAGCTTTTCACTCGAAGTATGTCCGTATTATATACATGGACGCATATGAGAATTTAACAAAAAAATTTAATCCCATTATTTCAGATATGAGATGTATAAAACACATAAGGTGAAAACTTCATTATTCACACCTTTTATATTAACTGGTCAATCAGGCATACCTTACTTTTGCACCAACCGTTTGTTTTCAAATTGCCAGGGAGGCATACTTTGATATAACCGTTATCAAAACAACTCATTATCACCTGTTGGGACCGATCTTGGGCTTCAATATAAGCGAAATTTCAATATATCCGATTTCAATTTATATATATTTATATCATTATTTTTGGATGCAAAGAATATGAGAGGCAAAAATACTGGGCTAGGTTTTCTATTTCAAAATTTTTTCTTAAGCGGAATTTCAAAATTTTGAGCATTTTAAGGCAATATTCAAGTGGAGTTTTTAGCTAGCTGTCAAATTTGTTTTAGTTGCAAAGAAATTGTTACAAAGTATGCTGCTATTATTTACAAAGTGTGTTTGAGAACTGCAAAGTATGTCAAAAATAGACTTCTATTTAGTATTTAGAGCTTTTATAAGTTCAAAATATATTAAAGAAAGATTTCACAAATAAGTACAAAAATGGCAATATAAAAAATGTATGACAGCTAATTTCATGACTAGGCAAAAGTAATATAACAGTTCTTTGTCAGTATTGAAAAGATTTTTCATGTAAAGAAGGGTTGACCTAGTTTTGTTTTTTGGCTATCCCCATTGAGCTCCTTAACCTAGAGGTCATCTTTTGAACAAACATTTGAAGATGCTTCCATATCAATATGACTTACAACATAGCTTTTCTGTTCTTCAGAGAATGATTTTTTCCAATATGTTCCAATTAAAACTTCAATGATTTGTTCAAACTTGAATCTACACTAACTGAGGATGCTTTCATAGCAGCAATATGTCAAAACATGGATTTGCTGTTCTTGCAATCTAATCAAATCAGATCTGACATAACCCAACTAGGGGCCATGTTCATGAACTTTAAATTACTTTTGTCTTAAAATTACTTTTGAAATGATAACAAAACTAAATGATTTACATTTACTTTAAAAGTACAGTACAGCATATATGTACCTTTAAATTTCATATACAAATAAATTTGTAAATAAGAAAAAACAATAAAATTTACTTTTAATTTATAAAGCTGTAAAGTATAAACAGATACAGAATCCAACAGATAGTTAGAATTTGTATTACTTTAGGGATAATATACATGCAGTAAGTGTTATCAGGAAAGAAAAAGAATAATTTTCTTTATTTTAACACAGCCAATATGTGTTTTATAGAAGTCAGAAATACTTAACACATGATGTATGTTTATGACAAAATAAGAATCACTGGAGATACTTGTAAACTGCCAGTGTGTCGGAGACTTGTCTCACATAGAGATTGTTCTCATCATCAACACACACACACTACGGGGATACTCTACCCCTTGTTGTTTTGTGAGTAATAGAGACAAGAACTGACCATCCTGATCAAGGAGATGAACTGTGTTATTTTCATAGTATCCATCACACACAAGGATGTGACCGAGGACATCAGTGCAAATTCCAAAGGGTAGAAAATCTGACTTCTGACCTGTGTAGGAGAACCTGTATTGTCCTGATTTATTTACCACCACTACTGCTTTTTTACCAACATCTGATGAACAGATATCTCCATTGATGTTTTCTGTGATATAGTGTGGTCCATTATACAGTTCCTGTCCTTTGTTATCCCTCTGTATGTTCTGTAGTTCTTTTCCTGTCTTGTTGTACCTGGTGACTTTACCCTCTTTATCCTTCACCATCCCCACCAGTAAGTCCCCGTTGATGTGGGAGGAGTGTATGCTGAGTGGTGACCAGTCTCCAGTTTTAATGAATTCAGTGATATTGTTATCCTGTGTTATCCAATTGATGCCTTTCTTGTTTTTGTCTGTAAAGATCAGATTTCCTTCCTCTGTCACTGTGTGGTAACCTTCATCTTTGCCACTGGTTTTTATCTTCTGTATCACATTCCCCTGTAGATCTGTTTGGACAAGATCATCAATTATGTCACTGATCCAGAGTCTGTCTGATTGATCTAGTGATACATGGAATACATGATCAACACCTGGTACATTGAACTCCCTGACCTTGGTGACAGAGGCAGACAGAGACAAAGTTTGATTCCCGTCAGATTTCTTTCTGTTTTCTTTCATCTGTTTATGTGTAGGTTTCACTGCTGGGTTGTAAACACTTTCCATGGTCTCACATGTAATTTCTCTCTTCTCTCCTTTAGTTTGTGGAAGGTCTATTTTACCAAGTAGTTTGGCGACATCACTTTTGCTGTATTGAGCAGAAATAAATCTTGGTATGACTGGTTTTGTTGTCTCTGGTATGGGTTGGATCTTTGGTTTCTTCTCAGACATTGATTTCATTGGTTCTGTAGGGACAGGCATCTTTGAAGCTCTTTAACAAGGTTATTAAGATAAGTGATGTAATCATCCATGGTCCTGTCTTGGGATTCAAGATCTTCTAACAGTGAATGCTCTATCTGGTCTAGCTGCTTCAGGTTATCAGATATGACTGTGTCCACCAGACTTTTCAGGGTCTCACCTTCAGTCTTCATTGATGTTCTGATGTTGTCCATAAGGTGTTTGATTTCTGATGAATCTTTTTTTATTTCTTTTTTCAAATTTTCTGATGTAGGGAGAAAGTACTCATGGATTTTGGTAATATCTTCTTGAAAAACTTTATATTTTTCTGCATAAACAGTTTCCAAATCAGTAAATACATGTCCCTCGATGGTCTGCCTGTGTGGCACATTTAGAACATACTGCAACTTGGCATTCTTCACAGAGCATGTCCACATCTTTAGTGGGGTGGATCTCACATTTCTCCACAGGAAGTTGTCTTTTGCGTTGCTGGTACAGGACCACTTCATGGTTTTTCTTTTTTGGACTTTTCAGATGATTACCTTTGCATTGTTTGCAAAGTCTTAAATGGCAATTGTTGCAATAAAACTCACAGTTTCTTTCACATTCTTCAATGTCACACTCTAAAAAGTGTTGGGCTCTAGGAGGAATGTCCATTTTGGATAATGCCATCTATAAAAGATACTTTATGTTAAACATTAAAAGAAAATAAGTTAAATGTGTTACTGTACACATTGTAATTTTTAAGAGTGCTGACTTGTACAATGTATTTTTATTCATCGTATGTTAAATATTTTTTCTCTTAGCAAATGCACATGAAAATAAATTATTTTCTCTTAAAAATAATAATAAAATGTTTAAGTTGATTTGTGATTGTGTATTTTTAATGATCTATAAATGACTTTGCTGACTGACTTTTGGAAGGTTAGGACGAGAAGCCAGGTGTGATAGATAGATCAATTTTAAATACTGACACTGAAGTATGCACGTGCAGTACAATGAGTACACAGAACATCGTATACATTGCTGATAATATAACAGGGTACTTTTGATAACATATTTTACAATGCACACATAATGCAGAAGTATACTACACAAAATAAATAGATAATTTTTGTATAACTTGAATTATATACCTGCTTGAATTAAAAATATCTACATAGAAAGTCCACCCCTTTACTCTTGAAAAGCAATTCAGTTAAAAAAAATGTAATCGATTTCATTAGGTAGGTGAGTGTATGTATTTGCCCAATTTGCAGTAAATCATGTCAATGTTGGGGAAAATATCAATTCTGAAACTCGTTTTCTAAACGTGAATAATTAAAAGCATCATGCAATTATGAATTTTTAGCTCACCTGAGCTGAAAGCTCAAGTGATATTTTCTGATCATCCGATGTTCGTCATCTGTCCATATAGCTGTTCGTCTGTATGCCCGTCCATCCTCTGTAATTTTTTTTCAGTTTTATTTTTCAAGAACCACTGGGCCAATTTTAACCAATTGAAACTTGGTACAAAGCATCCTTGGGTGAAGGGGATTTTAAATTATTAAAATGAATGGTAAAATCCCCTTACAAGGCAAGATAATCAGGTAAAGACAAAAATAGGGTAAAGTCATTCAAAAGTCTTCTCAAGAACCAGTGGACCAAGAAAGGTGAAACTTCTGTGGAAGCATTCTAGGGTAGGGTAAATTTGAAATTGGTAAAATCATGACCCCTGGGGTAGGGCGGGCCCACAATAGGGAATCCACATTTTACGTTTGAATATATCAGAAAAAAATTTAAAATATTCCTCTCAAGCATCTGTAAATGTAGTAGTGTAGATTCTGATAAAAATGAACCTCTGGGGTATTAATTTTACAATAAAATCTAATTTTATTACAAATATATACGATTTTTTTCCCTGAATGGCCTTTTAAATGACTTTGCTGATCGACTTTGAATGTGAATTCTTTAAAATTATGGAAGGGCAAGGCCACAATAGGGAGTCCAACTTTTACATAGTAACATATAGGAAAATTCTAAAAGACTTCCTCTCAAGAACCACTGGGTTCATACTTATATACCAGGGGCAGGCTTGTTCCAACAATAAGAATCAAGTTTTATATATATATATATATATATATATATATATATATATATATATATATATATATATATATATATATATATATATATATATATATATATATGAAAAATATTTAAAAATATATCATCCACTGGGCTATACATTGCTGCTAAAATTGCAAGATAGATTTCACAACATATTTACAATGAACTCGTAATAAATGCAGAATCTTTTACTCAAAACAGTAAGTAAATATATGATTTTGATACAACTTTAATTGTGTTTTTTATCCCCCCATTGCAAAGCGGGAGGGTATATAACAAGAGGGAAATCTGGTTTAAAAATTGTCTTCTGTTACGCTTTTGGGTGCCTATCTCTTATCCGCAACTCCTCTTTTATAACTGAATGAAATTTTATGAGACTTTTACAGAATCTTTGTCATATAGTGCCAGTGTGACCTCCTATTTTACTTTTTAATCGGACACATATTTTGGGTTTTCCAAAGCAAAACATTGACACTTCCATTTTTTTTAATAGAAGGCTCCTCATCTGTTATCCGCAACTCCTCCTATACCACTGAATAAAATTTAATAATATATTCACAGTTCCATTATTACATAATGCCATTTGTCATTATAATCATATAATGGGAGGCAGGGTTATCATTTAGTGGGCTCATTGCTCACAGTACCTCTCTTTTTTTTTTAAATTGAATATGTCTTCTTCAAAATGTCCATTCCTTTATTTTTGAAAAGCAAATAAGTTTTAAAAGATGCAACCGATTTCATTATAAGTAACGTGTATGTATGTACTTGCCATTTCCTTAAAGTAATGTTCATCCCCACAGTTAATAATATTATGCCAATTTAGGGAAATCTGAAATATATTTTCAGGAAACGTGAATAACTAAAATTTATCTAGAAATCAGGGCAACATTGATCACAATGAAAATTAAGTTAAGTCACTTCTGTTTCGCATCACAGAATTACCAAGCTACCCAGAAACCTCTCTTACTCCGTTGGAGATAATTTATTGTAAATATTATTTTTAATGATATTTTTGTTTCTTAGAAATGTCTCGACGTAAAATATGATATTTGGATACATTTAAACAAATTCATCGAATTCAACTTGCAGTGCAGCACAGTCACATTCAAACTGATTGTCTGCCCTGTGGTTCTTGATTTTTTGAGAGGAAGTTGAAGATGTGAAAAGGTTACAGACGGAGGGACGATGGACATTGGGAGATAAAAAAGCACATATAAGCTGAAAAATCAGGTGAGCTAAATAGCAACAGCCAAAAAAAAATTATTCTGCGAAAGGAGGATGCTTTCATGCTTATTCACAACTGATATAAACTTGATGTTTGCCCCCTTACATGTATTTAAAACGTCGACCATGAATGATGAACGTTTTAAAAATGATTTTTTTATTTTACCCTTCCAGAAATATATACGGGCCTAAATGTACTGCACCTATTAATTTTGAATGTTACGAAAGAAAAATAAGCGTTTGTGACTCATTTATGTCCTTTTCCACTACTTTAAAAAGCTTTGTGCATTGAATAGAAATAACATCTTGATGTACAGGGATATGACTGTCTCCAGCCTTTTATTTAGCCTCGGTAACAGCTGGGGCATCGATGTTCGATGGTGCATTACAGATACATATGTTGATCGTGTCTCGTTACAAGTTTTAGTCAATAACCCCATGCATATTTGGAAGAAGAAAGACGATATGATGAAGGTAAGTATTTTACAGTTTTTTCCCCTTTAAACTTCCTATTACTAGTATCTAAAAAACGATTTAAAAATATAAATCTTCTTTTCAGATAAAAAGAAACGACTTTTTAAAAATGAATTTTATGAAATTCACGAATTAGTGAGGGAAGAGGGGTTCAGCGTAATACAGCAATACTTTGTTGTTAGTCCGCACCGCCGCTCCTCTAGATGATCGTTTTAATCTTAGCAAAATTAGCATAATCCTACTCAGATGAAAGTTTTTGGTGTTTAAGTCGAAGGAAGAGGAGTATCACCATTACAATCTATATGTAAATAGATAAGGCTATAGGGCTACATATCGCTACGTTGGCTCTATAATCAATATTATTTTCACATCTTACATATATATAATTTCAACTATCGCACGCAATTAGTACTTAAGTAAAAGATAATAATATAAAAGGTAAATTCCTTGCAAAGCAATCCGATTTCACAATATTTTCTTTATCGTACAATGGTGTCTTTCATATCATAAGTATTTTGCACAAATAATTGATTTTCTATGCATACCTTGCAACAGCTGGCTCGAATCTACAGTCCCTTTATACAGATTCTTTTATTGCCCTTGATTTTGTCGGGAGACAAAATAAACATCCATCAAATCTGCCCATGACACATATGCTTTTATTGAATAAAATAAAAATTATCTGCATACTAAACTGTGTATGTGCCGTCCTTACCTCTCTGTCGCCTTTGTTTAATAAGCAGTAAATCTTGCGCACATTTTTACCGCTTGCCATGTTCTTGAAAGAAAACGAAATCAAAAGTGAACGCAGCATTTGATATTTTTTATTTATTTCATAGTGTACTTCGATGGACTAGGAATTGATACTATTCGAATGTCAACAACATTTCAAATATGGCACTTAGAAGTGTCATAACAGCTACATTGCTTCTCCTCACGGCCCATTCAGTGCTTGCAGACCACTGTGACGTCATAGACACTTTGGACAATCAGTGGGTGAACGTTAACAATCTGAAGAATGACCATGATGCAAGATATTTGTCAGAGGCCCAAGTCAGCAACAAAGAGGAATGTCAGCAAGCTTGTTGTCAGTCAGGTGATTTAGATAAAAAGATAAATTAGACAAAAAACGAAATAGAGAGATTATTTTAAAAAAGGTAAAAATAGAAATACTTGTAAATAATGTCTTTTTTATTACTTTCTCCAGGAATGAATTTTTTTGAGGAATTCTTATTTATTGCAGAAAATGAACTCTTTTCATTAATCGTTTATATTCTTACAGAAATTCAGAAATCTTAATTATACTGTTACTACATGTAATTCATAAAAGTATTGTCTAATTGAATTATAATTCAAAGTAAAATGGAATTATTTTCCCTCAGAAAAATGTTCTGTGGTGATTTATGACACTAAAGAAAACCAATCCAAGGAAAACTGCTTCCTTCTCGATTGTTCGCAAGATCTCGAGTGTATTTTTGAAAATAAAGACGGCATGGTGACGTATGTAGTCGATAAAAAACATGATACTCCAGTGAAAGAGGGAACACCGTCTACCAGCACACCAGGAAAACTAACAAGTTCTGGATCCATTCTCACGACACGGACTACACCAAAGAATTCAACAACCGTTAAAAGCACCACACAGTTAGCTCTGGGATCAGTGACACCGACAAATGCGCCATTATTAAGTGATGTTTCTCCGTTTATAACTAAAACTCCAACTAAACCCCCAACAACAACAACAACACGAACAGCTACAACGCCAGCTCCACCCCCTCCAAATACAACAAAATCAAAAGTATCGCCGGCATCAGTTTTAGAGACAACAACAAACGCGACAACAATTAGTGCAAAGCCCAAGACAACAACTGTCAAAGCTTCCGTGTCAGAGGCAAAATCTTTTGCTGATCAGAATGCAACATCTGTAATTTTGCAAGGTCCATCTACAACAGCATCTGTATCTGTAATGAATAATAACACTTTAAGCAGCTCAAATAATGTAACCGAGAATATGGAACTTGATAGAAACAATGTAACGAGTGAGGAATTGACAAACAAGGAAATAAGTCAACTTCTCAACATAACACTACCCGGACTTCAAGTCAATGATTCCTTAGTAAATTCAACAATTCCACAAATTAAACGTCCACCAATATCAACACAGTCATTTGTTCCTTTGAATTCATCGTCGTTGTCGTCGACTTCATCATCATCAACAACAACAACAACCACATCATCACCTTCCTCATCTTCCAAATCTGTACATGTATCTACTTCACAACAACACATATCATCTGTTATCACTACAAAAGCAGCGAATATAAACGTCACAAAAACAACAACAACGACGACGACGATGACGACAATATCACCGATGTTGACAAATAACCGAAAATTAGATCAAAAAAATTCTTCTTTAGAAACAAGTAATCCGAATGTAAACGATACAATGGAACTTAAAACGGTGGCACAGGGTGAGAATTTTTTAAAATTTTATTTTATCAAAAACTATTGTTTCAATGTGTTTTTTTAATATTTTAGTATACATTGTATATAAATACATTTAAAAACCAAATGCCATAGACAATTAAAAAAAGTTCTGGAACAGGATTCTATTGAGTTACCTCTTGATGTTTCAGATGAAGACAAAAATTCTACCAGTGGTGGTCTTGAGAACAAAACAAATCAAACAGGACCGTCCTCTGCAGTGTTAGGGGGATTGATAGCATTGTTGTGTTTTGGAATGTTTTTTATTATTGCTATAGTGGTGATTTTTGGCAAAAAATTGTTCGAATCCTGGCAGCGCCGACATTACTCTCGTATAGACTATTTAGTAAATGGAATGTATAACTAAACTATATTGTTGTTTATTAATTGTAATAAATTATTGTCATTGACGTTTTTTAAATCATTACAAATGCGATCCTAATCTAAAAGAAGCACAGTATATCCTTGTACTAGTATTTTATTCTATTATAGAAATTTCTTTAAATCTGCTAAATTTTGATTTTTTTTAAAGCAACAACACGCATGAACAAATCAAATACCTGTTTCCTGAATTTTTCCCAAACATGACTGATTAAAATTGTGAAAACAGTTCATGATCAGTTACTAATAATGTTTTTCAAGGACATGAAGTAGTCCATTCTATTGAAACAACTGAATATTAAGTAAGTAATGTTGGTTTCCAGAATTCACACAAATTTGCATATGAGTATTGATTTTCATGTGAGCTTGTGGGCGACCTTCCAGGCCTCCTATCTTTGTATTTCATCAGATTCAGCTTGATAGTTTAAATAATAAAGGAACCCCTGTCTATTTTGTGGAGTATGCCAGGGCATAAAAATAGTTTGCAAAACGGGCAAAACTCGTTATGCATAAATTATCCCACGTTTCCAACTATCGTTGATGTCCCTCGTCTGCTCTACTAACTAGACAGTGATTCCTTTTATTTGTATTTCATTATGAAATAAAATAGTTAATTTAGATTTTAAAAATTTATTCTAATAAATTTAAAATAATACAAGGCCCCCATGTCAGTTTCAATAGTCACAGCCCACTGTCGTCAAACGCAAGGACAGCCGCACGAGATTAACACTTATATTAGACCTCCCTACCGTCAGACATAAAGACAGACGTATGATTTACATGCACATTAGGCCTCCTTAGCTTCTGACGTATCGCTTGGCGAAATGTACATGCCGAAAATATGATCAAGAAAACAAATCCTCTAACTTTCAATTGAAAGAGTTATCACAGAGACAACAAATGGAAATGAAAATATTGAAGCATAATTTCTGTTTAAAAAGAGTTTTGAAGGTAAGGGTTAAGTCTTGAAAAAAAAAATATGTCCCGCATTTGGCCTTAGAATTGACTCTGGAATATCCCTAGGATGAAATAGAAAATTCATAAAGAGTCACCAGCCATCATATTTCAAAAGAAGTTTGATGAGGAAAATATAAAATTATTAGCATGACCCCACATCTCTAAATAAGTGAAAATTTCTCGAATGAGATGTAAAACAACAATCAATCAATCAATCAATCAATCAATCAATCAATCAATCAATCAATCAAGCAATCAATCAATTTTAAACATTATGTTAAATATTACTCTGTATGCGGTAGGCAAACCGTCTTGTGGAAAATATTTGATAATGGGGTGCAGATATACAAAGTTTTGAAATTCAATTTCACCTTGGGATCACTTTTGGGCCATTTTCTTAAATTTTTTTTCATTTCAAGCTAGTAGGCAAATGTATATTGAAAATCCAAAACTGCTTTCTTTTATAAAGAACCTCTTTTTTAAAACCTTTTAATTTAAATAGAAAGTTTACAGCATTAGTCAGACTGCAAACTAATCATATAGAATACTAATGTATTTATTCATTTGCCACATCATCTCTTAAGCATCATTTGATGAATTTGATACCTGTATATTCATGTAGTTGTGTGTATTTTAGACAACAATTGTGAATTCTTCAATAATTCTCTCATCCGGGTAAAACACTAATGTTAAGGTATTATTTCAATATTTAGTAATTTCGCTATTCAGTATAATACGGAGATTCTAAGCAAAAATTACATTTTAGCTTTAACAGATAATTCTAATTAACAAGTTGAATTAATGAGTCGTATTTCTACTCCGAACTTTTGACCCATCTGATTTCAATAGGTTAATAGATTAACCGTATATATGGCTGAAATTACAGATAAAATGTTTATTTTATTTCAGTTTTATAAGTCATTAATTACTTTATATGCGTAAAATGAAAAGTTCAAAGTTTATTAAAAGGTTATGATAGAGTTATAGGTTTATCTACTTGAAACGGTGTTTAAAATAAAGTATGAATTTAAGCAAAAAATGACATCAATCAGTAAAATCTAAAGTAATAAATTGTTCTTATGTATATTTTGCAAAAAAATGTTTGTGCTACCTGACCCTGGGTACTTCAAATTATAAGACCTTTTTTCAGTGCACACACTTTAATCAATCATATTTTGTTGAAGTAAATTTTTCCAGATAAATGTGCATGAACTTTTTTAAATCAGCAATAATTCGAAAGCCAGAATTGTTCGATTGAATTTATGATTAACTCATTTTGTTCTGGAAATTTAATGATACACTTTAAAAAGATCATTCAATACACATAACATATTCATGTATACATATTTTTCCTGTACTGTAATTTATATAAAAAGGATGTCGAAATCAATTTTAAAAATTGGATAATAGATCTATACATTTATTTTAATATGTAGAAAGACGTGTTGTGTAATTTTTTTTACAAGCTCACAGTCACTCTAGAAATACCTTCTAATGGCTTTGCCATATGGCACAATGACATGACATTTTAGTAATTTTAAAAACAAATTGTCAAACAGATGGTTATAAGATGAGTCTGACCTTATCAGTGTTATCTCAATTATGTGTATATTCCTGTATATAACATTCAGTTCACTAGCTCGGAGCAAATGAAACTTTCATTTTCTATCAACGCGCTGTCTCTGAAGATTTTTAGGATCTAAGTAAGACCAACATGTCTCTTGCCATCATGGTAGCTATTTATGTTGCAGTGATACAATTTGGAAGCAGTCATGGTGTAAGTTAATTGTTTTTTTTTCTTTTAAAACTTTTACAAATCTAACCGAGCTTTTCCACAAGAGCTGTAATTCAAACTGATAGTAAGATTTCTGGTAAAAAAGCTTTTTATTTAAATAACTCCACGACAAGGATTTCGTAACAACAAACTAAATTTTAGAAATAAATTTCTTTTCAAGAACCTTAAACCTGCCGATCTCCTCACCCTGAACCTTTCAACTTGCTTTCGAATGACATGAGCAGTTTGTACAACTTTTATAAAACATGTTGCACATTTGTAATCCATTATAACTATTTTATCAACTTTTGTTTTGGCTGTCATAATCATCTAGCACGATATATTGTAAACTTTACTTTTCTGTCGTATAAGCAAATCGCAAATCAAAGACAGTGAAGTACATGTAAAAAGTTTTTGTTTTTGTTTTTGATGTATTTCTTTTCAGACTGTCCAGACGCTAAGAGCCCTAGGAAAGATGAAGATACAAGCTCTAAATATGAACGTTTCAATTGACCAGGCTCAGCAGTTTTCCACATTCTCCGGACGATTTCGTGGCCCCTCTGATTCTATGTATGGTCCCGTTTATGACATGTGTGAAGACGATTTACAGTTGTTGAAGTTTGCAAAAGGTATTGTATAATCTTTGCACCCGTTGTTAGGTATATTTTTTGTTGTTTTAGATTTAATACTTTGTATTTGTCTTGAAATTTACATTAGTATGTCGATAAAGTAGAAGCGGTTTCAATAACCCTATTTATTTTTTAAGAAAAGATGTGAAAGCACAAACTGTGGGAAATTGTAATTCATGCTTTCCTTGTTGTTCTAAATCCTAGTAGTACATATTTCGTAAGACCTTTCATGTTAAGTGTGACTTCACTAGCTTGTACATTTCTCCGTATTTTATTTAATGCATATCCATATAAAATGCATAAATTTTACAAGGCATATTCGAAAAATGTGGGCAATTGCATTTTCCCCTCATCTTTAAAAATTTCGATGCGTGCTACACACAATGTAGTAATTTGGATCTTTTCTGCAGAAAAAAATACATTTTTGATCTTAATTTAATTAAATAGATGAATAACAATAGATACTTTTGCAGTTTAATGTCAGTTGATGCAAATTTTCTCAGTGTAATCATAGACCTAAATAAGAAAAGCCTATCAAAGGGAGGCATTTCCCTCCCGAATTTTAAAACTGTATGATTCTTTTTCAGTGTATGATTCAGGAACCTTTTCGGAGTTTGAAGTAATCCTGCGATTACAAGTTTATGGCGGAACTTGTTGGTTCTCCATTAATTCTGCATCGGCGTCAGAAACATACACACAATTCTTATTCCCTAGTCATACATTAGTACTAGAGGAGAAATTTGGTCTACAGAATAGAACTCAGACCGAATTTATGGAATCCAGCTGCAAGATTGAGGTAGATAAATCAAAACCAGATCAAGACACCATCCGGTATACAGCTGCTGTTCATGAATGCGGACAAGAGACTGGCGTTCTTAATACGGGATATTTTGACATATCGATGAATAACAATGGAAAGACTAAGGAAGTTTCTGGATTGTATGTTGAAGCTGGCAGAAAGTATTTTAACTACGTCTCTACTTCCGCCGATTATACATTTGCATCTGAGGAGAATTCTTATGCAATTTTTAACGAGGGCAACATGGCCGCCGATGGGGTTAAAGTTGCTGGCTTTAATTTCACGATGATGATTCACGAATTCACGAAGGCAGATTATTATCCAGTCTCTGTGACTCGTATGTGGAAATTCACTATCATTTAACAATAACTGTGTGTAGAAAAATGCGCAAAAGCTAATGTACAAACGTCAATTCTTCACAAATACAAAATAAAGATTCTTTTTTGAAAATGTATATCAAAATCGTATTTTGTTTTGATAAAATTTTTGGTAATTTCCCTCCAGGACCAAATTGATTACAAAAACCTTATTTATCAGTGGTGATCACAATGCCTATACATGCAATTAAAGCAACGTGTTTTAATCAATGTGTAATAAAATTCATATATGTAATTTGATTAAAATAAAATAATAGCTGTTGTTAGTGTTTAGGGAACTGAGAATTGTTTAAATGATTTTGAGGCCAAAAATGTGACTCAAAAGCCATTGCGAACACAACATAAAATATTCAAAATTATTCAGAAGGTTAAGTCCAAAGTTGAAGAGATTTGCAAAAATACCAACTGAAAATACTTCATATTTCTGAAGAATAGAAGGCAGGTGAGATGTTGGAATGCCGATATCAAAAGTGCATTTCACTTAAACTATGTTCGTTTTGAGTTTTGGAATATTTGATATCAGAAATTCAGAATAAAATATATACAAGTTAATTCGAAGGTAGGTCGATCAAGACGTTAGTAACTTATGGAATTTATTTATTAAAAAAAACCTCCAAGTGCTTAGCTATATAACTTTTCATTTATTTTCAAAACATGTCTTGATTATCGAACACCTTTTTTAACTTAAATGTTAAATTCGAATTGGCAGGAATTGTCCACAGAGGCACAATAGGTTGACCTAAATCGTGCTATGGAAACATTTCAACACAAAATACCACGAATTATGTAACATGATTTTGCGTTTTATTAGCCGGGATCATAGCTCGTAGAGCAATGCCCGGCTATTGCGATGGTGAGCAACAGAAAATGCTGCTTCTTCACCGCCAAGTGGAGTTTACAAGTAAAAATATAGTACGTACGCCCAGCCGCTGTTAAGAAAACAAAATCCATTCAAACACCTTAAGAAATAGTAAATCGAATATTTAAATATATCAAAATATTGATTGCTGAAATTTTATTGGGACAATAGTTTTTGACAATTGTTTGACATTTGGCCAAAATATTAAATTGTTTAATATTTTCCTGGCTCCTTTGACTTATATTTTACTAAGGGGTTCAAAAGGTGCGAAAGATTTTCATCAGGTATCCCTGTCTGCGTCATATTCTATAAATAAATGTTGTACTATCAGGCTAACACAAATGCAGGAAACATCATTAATGACTTGATGCAAAACTCCCCGCTGAGGACACATCAGTGCATAGTCGTTTGACCTTAATTTATCTTGCTGCATCGGTGTTTGTATATAAAACCCCGAAACGATACATGTGATAAACATGATAAATATTTTTCGTGCTTAATTTCTAGCTATTTTTTATTTAATTTTAAAAACTTTTTAACACTATACATGCCACTGAGATATTTTGTTTGTAACATATCCTCTTACCGTCTGATCTTGATTTTAAACTGTCACTACGGTCTTTGTTCATTACCCTGTAAATGAGCCCGGCTTTCAGTACTTCTGTGTACTTTGATTTATATTGTATAAGATATACGAGGGTTGTCCGTAAAATTCGTGAACAAGATAGATAATTTCTGACAAACATTGATAAAATATAAGAAACAATTAATTTCATTAAATTCATGTTTCATTTTATTAATGAAAGTTTTCAACAAAAACAAAGCACAAATAGTTACATGTATATTTTTATCAGATACAAAAAAGACACACACTCATATCCGGAGCACTCAAACGAAAATTCTTGACGTTACCCGACGTCAAAAGCTTAAACGAGTACATGTAACTTTTCTCAACAAAGTCACCGCTTAACTCAATACATTTCTTATGTCGCTTTAACCAGTCATAAAAATTTGCACAAAAATGTTCAGGTTTCATAGGAAAATAATATTTAACAATGCATTTCTCATATCCTGCAAATCATCCAACCTCTGTCAGAGTAACAACGGTTTTATTTACTGAAATACAGCATAGTCACGTTACGAAATTCATATTTTACAGCACTGCAGTCTCGGATGATGGTTTTCCTTCACGCATGTCATCCTGTTAACTGTTCCTTCCGTCCAAAAATATCACATGCCACTTAAATGCTAATGAACGGCTTCTTTAAGTATGTTTTCCCGATTGTTTACAGAATTTATGGGTTTCTGTAGGTGTTTTTCCGATGTCTACACAGACTTTTATCACTGCCCACTGCTCCATCTTTTCCGAAAACGTCCCTTTTTGAACAATTCTGATCCTGTCTTAAAATGTTCTAACGTTGATTGCTCACCCATTTTAAAACTTTGAAGGTTCAAATTTTGCTGGTTTGACGTTATAACTTCTGTCAACCTCATGATGTAAAAGTCATCCAGATTTCCGCGGAATGTTATAAAATACAAATGGAATTTATAAAGTGATAAATAATCTTTAAATTACAATTTTGTGGTGCTCCGGGTCTCCATTCCAAGTCTAATTATGAAGCCATAATTGTAATTAAACATCTGAAATTGAATAAGATTTTACATTTCTCAAATCACCTTTAGTAAAGGATTAGAAATATGCTTATACGAATTATCAATGGCACTTTATTTAATTTGTAGCTTGTCCACGAACTATACGGACGACCCTCGTAATTTTCAAATTCAACATCACATATATGAACATCAACCATCACATTAACATCAACCGCAACAAGTCAACAATTTGAACATTTCAATGGCTTATAATTGAAGGTGGCGATTTCTACAATATATTTTCATGGCTTCAGCGGCTCTTTAAATATAAATTCTGACATTAGATTGTTTTTTGACGTCCTACAAATTATTTCCTAAGTTGGTTAAGATAAGACATTGACAACAGTACTAGTTCTAGAGTTAGCAGGACTCAAAAGTCGAAAAATAAAGGTATGGAAGCTTTGCTTTTTCAGCTTCAATCTTTTGTCCTGTCTAAAACCTTACTGAGCCTCATTTCTGTACAAATATATAATATTTAAATTCTTGTTTGTGAAAAGTATAGACAAAATTGCTTAGCAAAGTAATTTTTTCATATTTTTGAACTTGATATCTTAAATGTTCAAATGTATTCAACTAGCAATTATGAAACGAATAGTTACATTTAAAAAATTAAGAGATAGTGGATCACATGATCTAAGTAGAAGTACTTCAAATTCACTTCCTTTTAGAAATAGATCCATATAAAGTGACAAAGATGCTTTTCTGTTGCTTTCTCCATCAACTAGGATGATTTTGTTAATATTATATTTTGTTTCGTGAATTTACAAGGCATTTACAATTCACATGGAGTATTCAATGTTTTTTGGTGATTCATCTTATTTAGTTTTCATTGGAAATTGATTTTCAAACAAGAAAACCATCCCTGAAATACTGTTGTCGAGCACATATTACAAGAAAAAAAATCCATCAGAAATTTAACTATTTTTATACGTTTCAAAGGAGATGAATCCTTACCTTAATCTATCCGAGGAAAGCAGGCTTGAGTTGTGGGATAATATAAGATTTGTTTCCTTTCTCCCATGCACTGTATACCTATTCGTATCTTTAACTGTTGGAGTTCCTGGGAACATTATTGTGTTATATATCTACGGGTTTCGTCTACAAGGGAAACACAGTGGTCGTTATTTCATTCCATATTTAGCTTTGGCGGATCTACTGGCTCTAATATTATCAGTGGCGTTGCATGCCATGACTAACTTCTTCCCAGTCACATTCAAATATAATGACCTGTGTAGTTGGAGTTTCACACTGGCATTTTTAACAACCATTCTCTCCGCATTCATTCTTTTGTTAATCTCTGTACAACGCTACTTAAAAGTCTGCAAACCATTTGATGGACAGATGACATTGTTTTGGAGGAGGACTTCTTTGCTGCTTTCATTAGTTTTATCTATTGGACTTGCTATTCCGTCGTACTTCACTTTTGGATCAGAGATGGTATACAACGAAGAAATGAATGTGACAGGGACTGCTTGTCGTAGACTCACCTCTTCCACCCAAACAGTGTCTTTAATCCACAGTGTCATTTGTGCTTTGTTTATGGTAGCTGAAGCAATTGCTCTCACTTTCTTTTATGCAGAAATAGCAAAAGTCATATTTCGACGGAAGAGGGAACCTTTGTCAACTTTTTATCAGACCAACTCAAAAGAAAATGATAAGAAAAAGAGCAACAATGTTTCTTTGATGTTTATGATCATTACCATAATCTTTATAATATCTTTCATAACAAGACTTGTTACGTTCATTTTGGAGAGTGCAATAGTTGGAATTTGGGAGAGACTTTCTGTCGCGGAATACGGTATTGTTCGGATGGTTGAGTTGTTTTACATAGTAAACCATTTGGCTAACCCTTTTATATACGCTTTCATGGATGATAAATTCAGATCAGAACTGAAAGCTGGACTGTTTTGCAAAACCAAATTAGAAACAGAACAGTCAGAAAATACATAGTTGTTATAACATTGTGAAACTTACATAATGTAACTCTTGATATCATAAATATAAAAATACGAAAGACGACTTTCAAACTCTTATTTTATTGAAAACCGTCGGCACCTGGCAGACTTAACAGAGAGTCAGGTTACATGTATCAGATGTAGATGGATATGTGCCTCTTTTGTTCCAAATAGGATATTGAACAAATATATCATGTACAATCGATGAGAGTAAAGAATGTATAATTCACATACTGAGTATACTAAATTGTTTTTCTTTGTTGTTACTTTAAATAATGTAAACCCTAGTGTTATCCCGGCATTGTTATACTATGATACAAATGTTGCTTCAGTCTGTGCATACTAATCTTGCAAATAACGGAAAATTATAACACTACCAACATCGTCTATAACATGTATATATGTTATTATTTTCTTGCTGTTCTTTATGTATTGTAAGATTTAATTTGAATGATCATGAAATCTCCGAATGGGGGAAATAAAGATTGAATGAATGAATCAATTTAATTATATCAATTATAATTATATTAATTATAATATCATCTCTATCAATGAGTTTACACTTTTTTCCAAAAAATAAAAAAAATAATTGTTTTAGATGGGCATTTAATTACAATAGGGAAGACAATACAAAATACGTAAAGAAGTTATAATTCCCTTATATCATTTAAATGCATATATCTTGATACATGTGTACATGATGCACAAAGTCCAATATCACTAAGACAAAACATGGGAAAACCCTTTAATGCGTGATCAACACCTTCCGTCTCTCAAGAAAAATTTTATCTTGCCATATTTAGCAGGCGGAAGTGAAGGTAAGTTTCAACATCCGTTGATGAGTTACTCTTCAGTGTTTTAATGATGGTCATCGATTTCACAATGCAATGACTCAAAGTAGAATTTATAAAGTGTTGAACTATTATTTTTAAAAGATGTCTCATTATTTGAAGGGTGTGTGCAAACAAAATGAGCAATAGCATTAGCGAGTAATGAAAATTTGTTTCGCAAATCGTTGTAGTTATATACGGAAAGTATTTTAATTCAATGTTTATATTTACATTTAAGACTCACTGCCCCGTCTGCAAATGAAAGATATATATTTAACCCCTTTTTTCCTTTGAGTATGTTAAAATTATTGGAAGAAATATATATCACAACAATTACTACCCTTGAACACTTGATGCGAACATAAATGTTGATTTTCACTCGTGACGAAGATTCAACTTCTTATGAGGAAATTCTCCGTGTGGAATGTAAATACATTTCTCTTTAAAAATAACTTTCCTCACACATGTCGAAGTTCACTGTGATCGCTATTTAATATCTGCAGCATTTTATTCATAGTAAAAGTGTCGCGGAGTAAAGAGTCGATCCTTACGTCGCGTGTTCGAATCCCACTGTTGTACGTGGAGACAGGTCCATTGGATAAGATCGTATAAATCGAAGTCCGGTGTGACAGTTGGTACTAGCACGAAAATGTTAAGTCCTGCTCAATGGCCGCAAGTGCTAAGTAACGGTCAAAATTTGCAGCTCTCTACCGGCAATGGTGGTGTTTCCATATGAATGAAAAGAAATTCTCAAGAGAAACGGTAAACAACATACAAACAAACGAATTCTATCTCAACATAATTTAAACAATAGAAAGCTTTGAAGAATGCATAAAACACGAAATTCCCAAAGGTGAGACCAGGTGACTACAAGAGTAAAATAGGTACTTTTACTTCAGATGTCTTCCAGGAAGATTAAACATTTATATAATCTGTCTTACAAAGATAATGATACAGTTGATATTTATATTTTATTTGTTAATCATACAAAATGAAGGCCATTTTGAGAAAATGCATTATTAATAAAAACAAATTTTATGGGGTACATCATCAATTACATAACAGTATAAATTAAGTTTCCAAAGTATAAAAAGTATGTAAATTCAGCTCAAAACCTTATTCTTTCTTACAAAAATTATGTAATTTATAATCATATTTATAATATACTTCGAATATTTTGATATTCGATAATTATACTTTCTGCTTACTACAATGATACCACGGTAACTGAATGAAGTATATGGCGGCATGATGTACTCAAACGTGTTTGACACACAAAAAAAAATAATAAAACACACGCACAAAATTACTTCTAAAAAGTTTACATACAAAGGCAAGAATATGCATAGCACTTCGTTAAAGTATATTAACACATCATATAATAAGATAAGTTTCCCTCTACAAACTCAATGCTTATTTAAACGAAATGTTCTTGAATCGGTGATTATTGATTATTTGTAACTGACCATTGGGCAAAATGTGAAAAATGATATTGTTTTATCAAATACATTTTTTTTCTTTTTCAGCAGAAGGTAAGGTGAATTCTTCTGAAACAATGTCTCTAAAACAAAGCACATTTTACAGTACACAGTTGGTTTTAAGAGGAGGATTAAAGAACAATACCATTTCTATATTTGTTTGCTTTGTAATGTTTTTTTTAAAATTTATATTAAAAATATTGCAAAAAGATTTTGATTTGTAACCCTTCAAAAATGAAGTCATCAGCATTGATTATGTATACTCTCAACATTCACATATCACAGTTTGGTATCAAAAGCAAAGCGAGGAGTATTATCCTCTTCTGCTTCATTATCGTCAGGAAGAGTTTCGTTTGGAGACAGAATTTCCTCATCGGGGCGTTCAATTTCAATACCGTCCCCAAAGTCATCATCTTTCCCTTGATCAAGGTTTTCTCTAGAGTCATCATCTTCTTCATCATCATCTTCCTCCTCTCCATCATCAATGTCTTCACCCGACTCTTCATCTTTCTTAGCATCAGTAGTATCCTTTTCTTTCAGAGGTTCAAATTTATTTTCATCTGTGTCCAACACTTGCGTCGAGAAACGTACGGCCTTTACTTCATAATCCGGATTCGGTTCATCTTTGTCCTCATTTTGTTCATTTTTATTGTCATCGTCTTGAATTGTATCAGTATCCTTCCTATCATTTGGATAATCTTCTGGAACATCAAATGATTTTGATGAATTTGTGACATTTTCGTAGCCTGGTGCACTATTGTCGTCAAATTTCAAAGGAGCATTAATATAATCATTTGGTGCATCGTAATCTGGTTTAATTTCCACCTCAACATCACTCTCCGACGGATTATAACTGTCCACAGGCATGATGTTGGTATCTTCTGCATCAAGGTGATTTGCTAAATCATTCAACGTCTGCTGAGCCTCTTCTTCTGCAGGATCCAGTTTTACTGTGGTTTCTTCGGCATCGTTATAAGCTGGATTTGTAAATGCTGATACAACTCCCTCTTTAAGTTCGCCTGTTTTTGCATTATGTAAACTTGTCAAGTCATGGGATCCATTTATTGATCCGTTGTAATCCGAGGTTTGTTCGTCGTCCATTTGAATCTTCATCTCTTGTGATTCATACAAGGAACTTTTTCTCGTAAGGTGGTCGTTAAGTTGTTTATATCTATCAAACCTATAAAGTGAGAAATGTAACAATTTATAATATGTTTTTGTAATAGTGTTGGTTATTTTAAAAGAAGAAATTTAGTCACTATTTAACGAAGTTTTAATCTTCTACTATGTTTTTAAAACGCTGATGCCATTTAGGACACATCTGACTAAAAAAGGTTAAATTTCAGGGTCATAAAAAATGGCACAAAAACGGATTTATCACTAGAAATAATGCAGTGCAAAATAAAAGCCACAGATTCAATTTTTTAAAATTTATGAAATTACCAAGATCATATAATTTTACTTAAGTAGGTCAAACATCAAATTCAAGTGAGAAATTGTGATACACTAACAAAGGTACTTTCCAAAGTTAGGGTTTTACGAAAAATAAGACAAAAGCAGGTCAGATTTAAGTTCATGGTCATCAATAACTCGATATTTAAGGGAAGGACTTGTCAGAGGGAAATGATGTAAATTTGAAAATTTTAGCACCAACCAGAATAAAAAAACAACTACCTGTATAGACAAACAGAAAAATAATTATGACCAAAAATCTTTCATAAAGGGCCAAAAAATACATGAATATACCTTCTCGTTGTTTGGTAGATGACCCCTATGAGTATTATCGTACCAATAAACATAACTCCACATATAGCAATAAGGGCGATTACTGCTGGCGGAAATTTATCTTCTGAGCTCACTTGCTTAGCAGCTGTTTCTCCATGCGAAAACAGTGACAAAATTTCACCCATATGTTGTAGAACTAATCTGCCGAAATATTCATGTAACATTTAACAATTCAGACATATTTTTTTAATAGCGACCTTTTGTTTTCATAGCATATCTCTAAGATGAAAGTATATGGCATTAGAATATGGCTTTTTTTTTTAATTACAGATATATTCTGTCATTGTGCTTATTTTAAACGAAAAAAATCGAAATAAAATCACAAAAACTTTGATTTCTGCTCTTTTGAAATATCTTCCAAATTATTTACGTCAAAAATTTTAAAGGTTAAAGGAGAATTTCAATTTCCAGTTAAAGAAAGCTATTTAGTGTGTTCTTTTTGGGAAAATGAAATCAATAGACTAAATACCCTTGCAGCACATTTCCACTAACATCCGTGTCATTTTGAAATTTTGCTGTTATGCTCAAATAACACCTGGAAAGTAAGAAAAAAATTAATCAACTCTCGACAGATTATATTTCATTTAGTTACATGGAGAAGAAAATTTGGAAACTTACGATTGTTTGCTTCCGTTCACTTTTTCTATTTTGTCCAACGATACGTCCACATCTAATATTTTACTAATATCTCTGACAAAAAGAGTCATATGAATAAGATCAGAATATATAAATACATCATTAAAAGACAACCAGAAAGAGAAAACCATTTATAAGAAAAAAAAAACAATTAAAGTCATACTCTTGAATGTCTATCTTGCGTTTCTGCACCTCTGCCTCACTCTCAGGAACAGTAAATTTAACGGAAAGCCCTGTTACATGTGTTCTTGACAACTGAAAATAATGAAAAACAATTATTCAAAAATGTTACACAAATGTTACCAAAATACATTCATTTAAGGAGAAATATTGTTCATTCCATTTTACTTTAAGATTAAAAGCATACATGTATGTAGGCCAATTTCATTTTATAGCTTTTGCACAAGAAGTACATCGTACTTATATTCTTAGTGCAAGTATATCCATTTATTAGAGCCAGACTTGTACACATTAGAAACTAAAAGGAACACTCGGGAGTAATTTTAATTGTGTCTGGCTGATATCAGCAGAAATGTGATGCCACGGAAATTTTATATATTAAAGATTAAGTAAAAAAGAAAAAAACCTAGACGTACTAGTATCTGTGCATAAGACTGAAGTGGTGGTTCTCCGTGGTCTGCAGCTAGAGCCGCTAACTCAATGATGCTCATTGCCAGAGGAGGTATCTTCTTAACAGTAATCACTCCAGTGGAATTATTAATCGAGAACATGCTCGATGATCTGTTAAAATTAAACAATATCTATTAATAATAATTTTTAAAAGATCTTGACATGAAAAAATACCCAACGGTATAAAAACAGAATTAAAGTAATATTTATTGATTGGCCTTACAAAGATTGCTCCAGTTTGTATGTTATTGCTGAGTTAGGAGTGTTCTTTTCATCTCCATCTTTAGCCTGAAAGTTATAAATAAATAAGTTATATAAAATTCTTTTTTTGGCCTACAGTTTATATAAAAAAAGACCAAATGAATAACCAAAATAGGTAATCTAGAAGATGTGTCTTGGTTCAGGGGTAAACATGTATATAGTAGTCAGCTAATATGATAATCTTACCATTACTTGTCCAATGATGTCACCCACTGTAAGACCTATCGACAACGGAAAAGCATATTTAGGCGGTTGAAATTCAGGGGCCATGTCATTTATGTCCAATAATGTTAGAAACACGGTAGCTGTTGAAGTAGAAGGTTTCCCACTTTCTTTATCATATGCAGATACCTTTAAAGGTTAAAATATAATGATAAAGTTACAACTACTTATATGTTTCAAAGAAAATTTTTATCAAAATTTGCAACCATAGTACAGTGGTTAGAGCATTTCCTTTAAAATCACGGACTTAGGGTAGCTTCTTACATATTCATCGAATACCACTACGGAATTTTGAGACCGATCCTTGGACGAGACCGTATAAACCACCAATCTCCAATGTTACAATAGGTGCTAGTAGAAAATATCAAAGACCGTAAGTATTGAGTACAGGTTTAAAATTGCGGCTCTCCACTGGTGAATGGGGGCTTCTCAATATGAACGAACCATTCCCGAGGGGACGCTAGAAAGCTTATATACTTTTTTAAAAAATGAATTGACTAATTTTGAAAAAAAAACTTAGATTGACTTGCCTTTATCGTTATTGTTCCATCCCCACTTTCACGGTCCATCATAGAGGGGTTTTGTACTTTGATGATGCCTTCACCGTCAACCGAGAAAGTGTCGTGAAATGGTGGTAAAATCTTGTACACAACTATTGCATTCTTGCCCTACAGTTATATTTGTCAAATATTGAAATATATTATGCTTTTAGATGGGTAATTTCAGCTTGAAGGTGAATTTGGAATTGATTTAAAAGAACATATCACTATGTTTCTTAAGCGAGTGTTAGAGCGTAGAAAAACAGTCTGTGTTCTCAACACGAAGTTTCGCTGTAATAAAATATATCTAACTACTCTCCTTATGAGGAGCTGTTTCGAAATTGCAAATATACATAAAATTCTGATTCTGAGTAAATTCTATTTTTTTTTTATATGCAAGTAATTCTTGTTTTATTCAATAACAAAATTAAACAATAATATTACAATGTCTCATAATGTACATCTCATTCATGGATATCGATAACAACATCCCATGACTTTTTGTTCCACTTGAGCGTTAACAAATGCACATTTTATTTTAATTTGGCATACAAAATCGTCCATGGTATATATACGAACACACATTGTTTCATTATATTTATGATCCTTTACCTCATCTTTGTCAACGGCTTTGACCTGTGCTATAGACGTTCCTTTCCTGGAATGTTCTGCTACTGTAAAGTTGAACTGCAGTTGTTCAAACTCGGGAACATTGTCGTTAATATCATCGACAATTATTTTCAGAGTAGATGTACAGCTCCTTAATTCTGTATTTCTCTGTACTGCCTATTTTCAAATAAGAAAAACTAGTATATATCATATAATCTATCACTGAATCATATTTTGCTAACTGGTTTCATATCATTGGAAGGCCTTTGTTAACCAAATTTTACTACGGAACATACGGTTCGGGTGTTACCCGTCAATCATCTGAGCCCAACTGGTTCTTGTTTAGGGCCTGTTCACAGGTCTATACTGTTTGTTGATTTGTTCAGATAGATCATTGTTTGTTATCTTCACATCAATATATGTAATCAAAATCAAAATTGTAACTTTTTTTATTGGCTAAAATTGTAACTTAATAAGTAAACTGAATAAAAAAGGATCAATTGTTTACTTTTTCCCAAAGCACATGTGCTTCATACTTTTAAAATACAACTATACATGTGAAACATACATTGATTGTAATTAAAGTATTGGCTTACGTCTGTTTACCTTGATTATCATTGTGTATCTAGATTCGTCCTCCCTGTCAAGTGGACACGTTGTCGCTATTTCTCCAGTTATATTATTAATTATGAAACAACCGTAGACATTTGAATCGTCTATAATAAAGCAAAATTATTAGAGTTACTCTAAAGACACTTTCGAACTGTTACTTTGAATTGTCAATCTTTTGATGCAGAGTATATGACTGACATGATTCAAAGAAAAAAGAATTATCATACACAAAGTCATACAAAAATTTAAAATGTCTTACATTTATTTCGTTTAAACTATTGAATGAACTCTTTATTTCACTACCAATACTTTCTGGATAAGAGAATATAACTAAAGATGATTAGAATTTTATCTAAGAATCTTACTTCCGAATCTGTAATAGAGTAGTTGTTTTCCTTCTCCTGTATCCCTATCTGTTGCTCGAATTGGAGGAGTTGTGTTGAAGAATATATTTTGAATTGAAGTATTCTGTATTATTAGATGTACAAACTTCAATTAATGTAGAACAATCTGATCATTTTCTCGTAATTGAATAAGTTATTTGTCAATGACATCGGCTTTATCTTTTAAACTTAAACTTTAATAATTCGACTCTGTTCTGATCGCTGGTATCGCTTTTCTGATATTTTAAAAGACTTTTTCATAATATTGTCACTATTTGTTAACTATCCAGAAAATGACGACACAATGAATTCAAATTACAGTCTAACTTGCTTTGTGATTGAATTAATTATTTTATCCAAACTTTTTACAAACGACATTTATAATATTTTCCATGGACGTTTGTAACATATTTGATCTTTGAAGACGACAATTTTTACCAATAAAAATTCAGGAAAAACAATTAAAGTCAAAAATTATGACTTGGATGTGTAGAAAATAAGTGTTCTGCAATACATAATTATATGTTTATATTATTATCAAGGACCATTAAAAACCAATTTTCTCTTCTTTGTAAAGACAACTGTCATACGAGATATGTCATTAGCATAAAAAACTTTCTAGCAGTTTTCTGCAGCTTATTTGGAAACTTACCCCTTCTGGAATATGTAATGTATAAAGATCGTGGTCAAACACAGGATCCATATCATCTACATCTGTCACATTAACAACTAGGACTGTTGAATTGGAAATATCTTCCCTGTTGTCCTGTAACATTAAATAAAGTATACCTATTGATATAATTTTCAATTCTACATACAGTATTTAATTTATTCTTAGGTTTCATATGTGATCAATCAGTTGGCTTGTGTGATAATTTGCATAAACGCAGGAAACTATGACAGTTAACCCATATATTTACATAATCTTCATTCCGAAAATTCACTTGCTACACGCCCCTCTCTACTCTTTCTATATTTGTACCGCCCTGTATGTGATTATTTTGACCACGCCTATCTATAAACCAGTACATTTATTTTGATATCGAGAATTTTTTACCATTTGAAGCTTTATGTAGTTTTATCTAAGATAAAGAAATTTTTATTTGTAAATATAACACAATAAAATAAAATAAAGTATTTCTTACTGCCATAGAAATGTTCAGGTGAAATTGTTTATAATCTCCATCATAATCCAGCTTCTGTTTTACAACGACTTTGTATATAATTGCATTATCTTCCATTTTATGTTCCATGCCAAAGTGATTCTTTGCTCCCTGAAAAAAGGTAACAAATACCTTTTCTAATATTACACCAAAAATTAAATGAAAATCTCAATGATGTGTATTATAAAGAATTATACGGAAGCCTTTTTAGGACCTATCAAAAAATATATTTGAATTCGATATAACGAATTCTCGAAATTGTTAGATCGAATTTAATTCCCTATTACAATTTTTTTGAATTCGTTATAGCGAATTTAATTTGTTATAACAAATTTGTTGAATTCGTTATATCGAATTCAAAAATTTGTTAACACAAATTCTTAGATTTGTAATAACTAATTAAATTCTAAAATTTGTCATAACGATTTATAATCGTTTCATCAAATTCTACTATTGGAGTTTATGCAGAAGTATTTGTGAATTTGTAATAACCAATTCAACAAATTTGTTATAATAAATTAAAAATTGTAATAACGATTTTAATTGGTTGGAACAAATTTTAGAAATTAATTCGTTATTACATTTTTTGAAATCGTTATAACGAATTTACGATATCTGTAATAACAGATTTAATTCGTTACAACGAATTCCAGGAATTTGTTATAAACAATTAAATTTGTTTTAAAAATTTCGACAATTCTATATATCGAATCCAAAAATATTTTTTGAAAGATCCTAAATGGGCTTCCGTAGAACTAGACGTTCTTATTCCATTTATTCCTATAATACCGACAATCCATTCAAATAAAACAAATACATATGTAAGGAGCAGAGGAAACTCGAACTTCAAAAGCATCCCAAGCATGGTCATGGAGAAGTAAGCATCCACTGCGGACCGGTCACATCCACCGTGTGCTCCTTGTCATAATTGGGAAATAACGCAGAGATCTATCGACTATTCAGTGTGTAAATAATATCCTAACAATATGTATGAAAAACGACGGTCGGCATCAAAGCCGCTTAGTCCGATTCTAATCGCGAAAAAATATATTCGTTTTCTTCTTGAAAAATAATTGTCCATTGATTGTTTCAACTTTTGTCATATTATATCCCCAAACTCTTTTTCTTTTAAAAGATACCAGAATTAAAAGTTAAAAAAATAATTATTGTTGGGTCACACAAAATATAATCCTATGACGATATCGCTATTTGCAATGGCTTGAAATCACCTTTGAAAAATTATTTTATCGCTTATATCTAATGTTGAAGAACAAACCCGAGCATTTCTTTTTCACAACAAAGTATACTTAGACGTGTACACGGACAATATTTTAGCCTTCATTGCTATAAATGCGTTACCATACATGTACTTCCTTTAAAAAGAACCTTTAAAAATATCTGATTTTCCTTTATTCTTTTAAATGTGCATATTAGTATAAAAATTACTATGGATTATATTCAATTAGTTTCTTAATTTTTAAAAGATATATTATGACTTAGGCTTCAACTAATGAAAAAAAAAATACTCGGGTTTTTTCTTCATGATTAGATATAACCGATAAATATAATTTTTTCAAAGGTGACTTCACGACATTGCGAATAGCGAGATCTTAACTTCCCGTCAGGAACTTCTGTTTGTCAACAAGGTTTTTTATCTTTGTTTTCCTTGTAAGGACTGTTGAAATAAACTATTAAATCAATCGTATATATTTTTTTTATTTTTCATATATTTTCTATGTAATGACGTACTTTTATTGTGTAAGATAATATGTGCCTGTTTCGGAGTAAGCGGCTTTAAAGTTAATAATAAATTGTTTTTGCAGACAAGGTAATTTTACTGACCATAATTTTTAAAATATCATGACTTTAAATGAGGCTGTTGATATTCTTTAATCAATTTGTTTGTTAATAACTTACCTCCTGTTAGAAATTGTTTATATATAAGGATACATAAAGCAGACTTTTGCGTATTGAAGTTGATAGATATTAACCTCGTGTGCTACATGTAGTTGTAAGGGTACATTTAATAAGCAATGAAACATTTTTTGAAAGATATTGTCTCATAGATGCAATGATGCGTGCAAACAAATTGAGTACATGCGTTAGCTTAAATTTACATTTTTAAAACTATGTCTCTATTGCGAATGTGATGTATATTTCAAAATCCCTATTTTATCCTTCATTAATGGAAGAGCTAATGTAATAGTTGATAGTCAATATGATCGTGATTTGTGATTTTCCCTAATGACGTTGCACTTCATGGGCGTTCATCGTTTGTGACGTGAAAAAAAAACTCCACGTGCTTTAACCTTCTAACCCCCTTTCTTTGTTATGGTGTTTTAAATGCCATAGTTTTCAGTACACTTTTTTTGAAAATACATGTGTAATGTAAATATTGCTGCACAAAAAGGGTAGCTGAGGATAAAAAAGTTAAAGTCATCCCGTTTATCATAAGCTTTGTTGTTCGATAACCATTATCTTATAAAAAAATCTTTTTCTAGTAAACATCCAAGTACTACACATGTGTCAGACTATTTGATATCTTTAAATTCAGTGTCACTTGGATATATCGTGTCGACATATGAATGGCATTAACTATTGTTTATATATATAAAACGTCTTCGGTGTACCTAAATGTCGAGTTGAAGGCGGCAGCAAATATGTTCTTTTCTTCTTATGCTTAAGATTTTGAATAAATCCTGCTTCATATGAATAAGAAAAGTCTGTTTATGTTACGGGACACAATTGGCACTAATGGAAAGTTCAAAAGATTGTTGATATTCAAACGCCACATAGACATTGTCACAATCAGAAACAAAAACATTTTCTTTTTTTAAAATATCAATTTTAAAGTACTCTTATGTACAATCAGAATGTTTTGAATAAGAAAAAAAAAATGCAAATGATCAATGGCAAGCTTAACGAGTTCCGGTTTTTATTGAAAAAGCAGTTGCCAATCATATAAAATTGCCTGGTGTTTAATTTACCTTGCGATGTGGAAAGTTAAGATTAGAATTATATTTGTTGAAAATGCGAATGCTTTCAATCAGAAAGTTTTGCAAAATGTTTTCTCACCATGGAATAAAAGGTATTTTTTGTGTCCATGCAGTCCTCTCGGATAGCATCTTTATAGGAAAACTGATGTACAACAGTTCCAATATTAACTGCCTGAAAGAAATGTATATCTTTTAATTAACAAAAACTAAAATCAATTCATTAAAACAACAAAAATGAAAAAAAAGTTATGCTTCATAACGGCAATAAATGTAAATACAAATTTTTTGAAGTAATTGGAAAGTAATTGAACATTTTTTCAATTACTTGTAATTGTAATTTAATTAATTACACTGAAAAAATACCATGTAATTTCAATTACTTTTTTAATTACATTCAATTACTTTATATAATACACATGCATGATATATTGTCACCACACCTCCCCATTAAATGTTTTTTTTAATTGCAAAACATATCCTCAGTCCTTCAATTAAACAGAAGCCAATCATTTTATTTCTAATAATGCATAAAATTTGAAATTTTTTGTTTTATGTTTATCATTTTTCACCATCTCAAGCTATGAAACGCAAATAATTTATTATATTTTAGTATCTTTTTGATCATTGAAGAATAAGTATGTGTGTGTCAAGAAAAGGAATGTGTTCATTAATGAAGTTCCCTCTCTTGTTGGTATTAAGAGATAATTGCCCTCCAGATCATAGCTGTAAATTGCAATCAAAACAAATCAACCCCTCTAAAGAGGTATCCATTCCATGATTATGACAAAGCCAATGTATGGATATAATTATTTCAATTAAAAATGCCCCGCTAGTTTGAGAAAAGAAAAAACTTTTAATTTGATAATTAATTTAACATCTAAACAGAATTTTAAATGAATTTTGTAAAATGTTATGTTTTGTACAAGTATTATTTTGAAGTAAAAATACATGTTCAACATAAATAGCAATTTAGGATGTTAGGGTTACCTTTAAAAGAAATATTTAATTTGAGAGGTTATAGTTGCTACTTATTTTACTCCATTAAAATACACACTTTTAATTAAATATCATATCCCATGCAATTTGTGTACATGTAGGTTTTGTGTGGAGGAAACTGCATCAAATTGATCTTACATAGTTCTTTACTGTTTTGTAAATAAAAGTTATGATTTAAACCACAAAGATACACAATGCCTAATAGCATATTGTTTCTTGTATTGTTTGTGCAGAGCCTGCGCTTATATACAAGTGAATGATTGTTCTGTATATTCATATGATTATAAAAAATTTCAAAAAATTAAAGATGTAATTTGTAATTTAATTAATTACTTTTGTAAAGTAATTGTAATTTAATTAATTACATGTCTTAGAAAGCCTGTAATTTAATTGTAATTTAATTGAAGAAAAAGTCAAAGTAATTGTAATTTAATTAATTACTTTTTAAAGTCATTGACCCCATCCCTGGTAAATACAAATACAAGGCAACTACTACCATCCTCATAATGTAAGATATTATGAAGTAAAATGGCCATAAGCAAGAAAGGATACCATCATTCCTATAAAGTAATGCGTATATTTTTTTTTAGATTTAAACAGATCAAAAATCCAAGTATATTATTTTACTTGCTCTTGTCGGTATTACACGAATGTGAAGATTATGTTAAGGTATACAATGTTTTGATATTGATACAAATCACTATTTTTGCGAGTTTGATAAATAGTTCAATAATCTTATGGTTTCTTTTTTCGGTTTGATTTGTACTTAACACTTTAAAAATATTGTGTATATTCAACACCATAGTTGACAGCTTATTTTTCATATTTGCATTTCAGTTGTCACTACTTGCAATCATATTCAATCAGAATTCACTTACTGGAAAGATTAATTTTAGAACAGTATTTAAAAATTCTAAATTTCATTCTAAGATGCATGTATACAGGGTCAATTTAGCCCAAAATAGACTTATACATTATTCTATTGGGTTCTCCACAAAGTACGATGTACAATTTTCAATGTTTAAGGTTCTTTAAACCCCCATATCTCCAATATTTCACTGAAAAAGACAGAATACTAATTACATATCACACAAAATCACTGTATATAAATGATTACTCAGGGAATCGGATATGGTAAATGCAAAAAGCCAATCACAAAAGAAAAAAAAAAATTAACAAATAATCAATCTTTATGGTAATCAAAATGGCTATAAAAATCCAAGTCTAAACAAAACAATATAAATCAAACAAACAAAAAACAAAAAGAGGAAGATAAAAAAACAAAAAACAAACAAACAATAAAACAAAAGCCTTCTGTCTTTGTCCTGTATTATGTTTCTGTCTTTAAATGAAACACTGAATTAACGACAGATTTTCCCGATCATGACAGGGAGCACATGACGGGTGTGACCGGTCAGCAGGGCATGCTTACTCCTCTATTGCACCTGATCCCACATCCGATGTTTTGAAGGTCAGTGTTTGCTCTGCTCCTATTTTATATTGTTATATGGACTTTTGATTTTGAATACTGTTTGTTATCTCCATGTATTTTGTGTAGAATTTCAGTATTTGTTTTCATATTCATATAGACAAAATCCTAATCGGAGAACTCTTACCCATTATTTTTTTCCTATTATCGATACACTGAGAAAAAATGTTGAAAGTTGGTAATATGTTAAAGAGTGCTTTATTATAAAATTTGCTGAAGAACCCATATAAAAATAATTTTGATGTTTGAAAGGATTGGGGAATAAATCAAAAAAATATTTTTCATCAGATGCGTGCGTTAATTATTTTTCTTAAAGATGCCTAAAAAACACGCTTTTAATGTGCCAATGTCAATTCTTAATAAACATATTTCCAAAAAAAAAAAGAAAGAAGAAGAATATTTCATAACGACGAAATATTTGTACACTTTTCAAAGCCCCAAAGAAGATCAATAATGAAGAATAAAAGAGAAAGCTGTCATGTTTTCATACATCATCTTTTGTTATCAAGATGTAACAACTTGAAAATTTTGCCCCCGTTTTATTTTGCCCCTTTCGCCCTACTTACAGCTGGGTGTGTTTAGAACGGGGCAAATCATAAGAGCACATCATGATTTCTTAAACAAAAGTGTGACTGGTCGAATTTAAAACGGGACAAAATTTTTTGCAAGGAAGAAAGGACAAAAAATAACCTTGTACATATATACATGTAGCAATAATAAATAAAGAAAGAAAGAAGATGTATGTACAAGGTGAAATACCTCTAATGTGGCAAACATGAAGGGAAAATTACAGGCATTTGCCTATGAACAGAATACACTCACTACAAAGAACAAAAGGGATCATTTTTCATACTTTAAGTTTTTTTTTATATAAGTACGTATTTTCTCCATCGTTAATGAAGTTATTCCAAAGTTAACTCTAAATGTTTAGATAAGAATATACAGTTTTCGGTTTACAAAATCGTGGGGGAAAGACGAAATGTACCTTAAAAGTACACTTGTGCTATAAAGCATTCGCATCCTTTCGAAAAATACTCGATGCACATGAGGTCAATTTTTGTAATTATAAGCAATTTAAGACACTTAGATCTTTTCTGAAGTCTTAGAAAAAGACTTTCAAAATATCAACATTTATCTAAAAAAAATTAAATGAATACATTTTTTAAAAAGAAGAGAAAACATTTTTTCCATGTAGTTATAGATTTTGGTTCTTTTTACATGAAAATAGGAACAAAATGAGATCTTGCACTAATAGAAAAATTAAGTACTAGCATTGTATAACTTTCGAAGAAACTGATTTTAAAAAGCCTTAGATACTGTATTAGTATATAAAAAGAATGTAATTCACTAGAATTATATCCTAGAATATATTTGTTGATCATAGCTGGTACTTATTTTTGCGTTTTCTGATAATGTAGATGAGATTCGATAACTATAATGATTGACCTCGAAGAAATATGAGAGATAAATCAATTGTAAATTTAGAGGCAATTTTGAATTACTTTACCAATTTTCAGAACCTGGGGATCTGACTCCATTTAAATCATTATAAGATTATTTTTATCATTTTTGTAGTCTTGTTGAATCGGAATATCTTTCTAATATACCAGCATTGGACAATGTTTAAACCATAATTTTTACGTTTTTTATTTTCATTCACAAACATGTAGTGCAGATACTTCAAGAAATTTACACTTGTGTCAAGAATTATGCTGTGTGTTTTAGGTTTATTTGAATGTATTCTAAAGGGTGTTAAGAAAGTTCGTTCCAATTTTTTTCTTTTATTTCAAAAAGAAATACGATGAGAAGATATTTACAATTTGTGATATTTTATATTTACAGAGTCCATTCTTGCTACTGATAAGGTTTAACGGTCTTTTATTGAATCAATAAGGGGAGGGCAGGTATTAAAACAGATGATGTCTGTTCAGAAAAAATATGGATGATGCATATTTGTGACATATATTAAGCACGCAGGTCAAAACATTCTTTCAAATACAATGCAAAAATTATCAAATCTGTGAAATATTTCAAAATGACAAACCTATTCTTTTGAAATATTGATATATCGTTGATAACATTATACCTACGCTTACATATATATTTAAATCTGATGTAAATAAGCTATAAAGAAACTAAAGTACAAATGTAACTTATCCTTCATTTTCATCAAAATGACCAGCATTCCTATCATTCGGGTGCTATATAAAGAGAGATATATATTTTCATATGGAAGAAAAATCCAATAATTTCCTGCTAGAAATGATTTGCCATAAATCTAAAGCACACTCTTGTGATTTTGTCAGACTTGAAAATTCATCTCTTTAGTTAAGCACTACTTTGAAATTTTTGTAAATATTTCATCCCGGAACGAACTTTCTTAACACCCCTTACATATACAATTATATCTCTTGAAAAGAAAGTCAATGAAAATACCTGCTGACAAATGGTTAAGCAGTTCAAGAAGAAAGGAAAAAAAAACTTTGATTTAAAAAAAAGAATGGTCACATAATTTCCCTTAAAACATACCTCGGAAACATTAGAAGAATACATAGATTCCTTAAATCTCAGCTTATGCCTCGATATCCTTCCTACGATAACCACCAGGGATTGTGTATATTGGACCTGTTCAAATAAATAATGATATTTCTTAAAATGGAGTTAAAGTACCTTAAAAACTAAATTTGTAAACAAAAGATCATTAAAAAGTCAGTTTTTATTAGATTCATATCATCTGCAACATAAATAAATTTCTCTATAAGGTTTAAGACTTTAAATGTATAAAGGAATTATCAAGCAAAGATTCGCAGGGTCCAAAATATCCCAAAATATCGTCATATTTATATTTTATTAGAGTTTTAGCATATATATATGTATTCATATAGATTGATAACATTGTCCTGCCTTTGCTTACAATATATATTTAAATAAACATAATAGAAATATTATCAAAATATAAAATGGTTTACGTTATAATAAAGTCTGACTTTTAGTTTATGTTAAGGTCCGAATTGAGTTCCATATATGACATAATATACAGTATAAGTTATGCATTTTACTTTAACATATTAATATATAAAGAGAGAGAGATGGAGGCAATAATGTATCAATACATACAGAAGAGCATCCAAATTTGCAATTCAAATTTTCTGGACCCTAAAAAAGGAGGAAATTGCAATGATTAAATACAATTGTGTTAAGATACATTTTTTGATTCATTAATAACAATTTGATGGTGTCCCGCGTTAACGTTTGATAGTTTCATACATACACAAACTGGAGGAAGAATATCTCCTATAAGAATGAGCTCAGTCCTGTTGAATTCCAACATGCTCAGACATTTCTTGTCTGTAGACGATGACGATATCGATAACGTCTCATTGGGTTCAAGATAACTTTGGTAATCGTGAACAACGCTTCCGCTTCCTTTAAATATGTAGTTGGAGGTTAATTGTTTTTTGATAAATGCCATTTTTTTCAAATTATGGAAAAAGACTGGTTGGTCAAAAAATGTATTTTTGTTAAAGATATACATGTATATGTAACTATGTCACTAAGTATATTTATTAGACTTTAGAAACATTTTGGAGGAATAATATTACGTATATCAGGCAAATTCCCATCTTGTTTTGTATTATTTTAATAATAGATGTAGTTTTTATGTACATATCAAGTTATTCCGAGTACATTCCTTTATTTGTGCTTTTAAGTAAATTATATTGGTTACAAAAACACACATGAAAGTAGGACTGACACTCTTACCGATCCCCCACCCCCCCAAAAATGTTGCAATTCCAGCCTTTGTGATAAAAGAGTGTGAGGTTTTTACATGGTGGGTATATTATACATTTATTGCATGATAGTGAGGGAAATATGAAGACTTATTCAGCGAAGAAAAATAATATATTATGATATTTCTTGGCTGAATAAGTCTTCATGTTTCCCGAACATTCATGCAATGAATTGTTTATTATACCGAAACAAGCAAAACCTTTGAAATAAACATAAACTTTCAAATTCGGCACCTCTCTCAAATTCATTTTCATTAAAAACCCTTTGTTCAACACATTATCATCAGTTTTGTGACGTAAACCAGGCAATTGTGACGTCTACTTCTCTTGGGAGTTTTCGTTTTTCGTTCACAGAACAAGAACTATATTGCAGGAAAATACACTAGGTGTTCCGAAGAGGTGGAATATGATGAAAAGCGTGCCGACGGCCGGGAAATATGAAGTTTTACGGCCCGATCACGTGATAACTTAGAACCAAGCAGATAACGTGTTGTTTAGAATATTTATAATGAGGTATAATAATATCGTTTACTACCCCACAGGTAGTAATGAGTTACACACAATTGTCAAAAATTTGTTGTTTAATAACATTTTAAGGTTATAAACAGTGCAATATGGCGAAAACATACTGTATTCAGGTTCAAAGTCCACTTAACAAAACCTGAGAAGAGCAAACACGAACTTCTAAAATTATCAAAGGTGGGATAAGGTGCCATGGAGGATTATGCATCTTCTGGTCGAACCCGCCGTGTGCTCCTTGTCAATGATAAGGAAAAACGAAAGAATCTTTAAAAACTCAGGGCCTTAAATTCTAGTAATGGCCGAACAATTAATTTGAAAAATTTCTTTAACGAGTAGTTATTTTTTTCTCTCACAATGGGGCGTCTTGACCTAATTGCTAGTCGAATATGTAATAATGTTAATTTATGCAAAGAAAAGGAAGATAAGAATACTCTGGTGTCCCATTTTCATGGTTGGTAAAATATATTGAAAGAAAGCTTTGAAACTGAATTACTTTGGCACATTGGATATAAGAAGAGGAATCTGGAATGTTATGAAATCTTCAGTTTTTTTTCTTCTTGATTTTAAAATGTCATTTCAAAATACATACGTTTACGAGTTTTCATGGACATCATATATTGAGAAAAAATCATTTCTTAACAATTGGGTTTTTGCATCTCTTCCTGTACGTAAATATTAATATGTACAAGATATATGATTGTAAGATCTCAATATCAACATGATATATAAGATTTAACTTACCAATTATGTCGTAACATTTGACTTACCTGTTGTGTCGTTTATAGTAATTCTGCGATTATGTTGCAATAATGTGGTACAATTTGCTACAAAAATGGTATATTCTATAAATACCTTGATACCCGTCAATCAAAATTATGTGTATATAACAGCAATATGACTGATTTAAAAATTACTTTTTAGCATTTTATTGTACTTACCTGAACAATATTCGATGATAGACAAAATAGAAAAGAGTAGTGCTCCGATTTTCGCTCTGCATGAAAGGTAAGATGTATTTAATATACATTTGTCAAATTAATCATACATTATTAGTTCCTCTTCTTTCATGTCTTACGGCTTTACATACACGTTTTCCTCACTAGGTCCTTATTTTATGAATAATAATTGAATAACCATGCCCTCTTTTGATCAAAATACATGTATAATGATATTTTCACACAAACAAAATTATTGCTATAATTCTTCCCAGAATATGCCATATATGAATATAATACATATATTGAATTATGTTTTGATTTTATCTTCATTAAAAGCAGTGATATCAATTTTCAATATCAGTCAAATGAATAGAAAAATTCTGTTATTATTGAAAAATATATTTTTCTCACTTTTTATATGTAGAAAACTGTTTATCCTTTTAAATGTGCACATTTTAGGAATACATGCTCCAAACAACAACAAAAAAGAAAGTTATAGTAAATAATATGAGAATATGGAATGAGATTAGGTAGCTTTAAATGTTATATCTATCCGCCTTATAAGGATATTCTGTCAATATCTAAGTCTATTGCTCCTAGACAGTTTTTAAATGTTCTGTTTCCGGGGAACGATTCTGATAAGAAATATTTTCTCTGGTCAACTCCCCGTACGCGAAAATCTTACCCAGCCCTGTGTTTGAGAAAGGTGACATAACTTATCAATCATTATATCCAGAATTAATTCTGTGAAATGTATGCCGAGGATTCGTTAATATTGAGTGTGATTGTTTTCATGTGAAGATAATCTAACATTTTACAAATAATGTCAGATTATGGATATTTAAGCATTTAAACAGACCATAAACAAACCTATTAACCAATTGTTTGAGTATGTATTAAAAAGCAATTCTAACCTTAACCATATACGAAAAAACAAATGTAACTAGAGGTACTTTGAACACTGAGCTCAATGATACCCCCGCCTCCCATATGATTATAATGGCAAAGTCCATGTTTTACTCTGAGAGAACCGAAATAAATGTCAGATTAAAATGTTAAACAGGAGGTACTCAATGACATTACTGTATAATTATATAGTATGTTATAAAATATCTTAGAAAGTATCATTAAGTTTTATTTAGAGGTATGGGAGGAGTTTTGAATAAGAGATTGGTACTCTACAATATAGAAAGAAGGGCAGTGTTCACCTTTTTCTATAGGAAACCCAAAATATGTGTCCGATCCAAAAGTAAAATAAGAGGTGCACAATGGCATTATGTTTTTCTAAAAATCTCAATATTTTTTCTCTCTGTTTTTAGAACGTTAATTTGAATGATATATATGCATATGATGTTCATGAGTATTTACGTTTCTAGATATTTCACAATGTATGCACTCAGTCATGGCACTTTGTTGTAAAAAATAAGGTTGTAAAAAATAAGGCATGTTAGCATCCAGCTATGGTTACACAAATATTTCTGTACTAGGAAACAATTTATCTTTTTATTGATTTCCTATAGTGTCGATAAAATGCACATCGGTAAACGAAAGATAAAGGGCTCTCAAGAAAACTAAGGCATGCGCTCCTTACATAAATCTGCAGTAGGAAGTTATGTGATAGCAAAGCTGTGTCAATCGATACATTTAAGGGATCATAATGATTAAATTTGTTTCAAATTTAAGATTAAAAAATACTATAAATATAACATTCAATCAAATTGAAAATAAATTTTCATTTCCACCAGCTGCAAAAATAGTCAGAGGTTGGTTTCAATAATTATTAATAATCTCTTTTTAAAGTAAGATTATGTTTATATTTAGTTATTTTTTTTTATATGATATGAATTAAAAAATTACCCCATTTTGAGCAATGGTTGATCCTATGTGAAGGACTGCAATAACACAAACAGTCAAAACGTCATATCGGATTCGATAATCAACCAAAAGTCGTCCAACTCTACATGTAGTTCCTAAAATCGTCCACAATTAAGCCAAACCTTAAATGGAATCACTGAGTCAAACATGAAACATTTCACTACTTGATGGTACAATAAACCTTCTGATAACGTTATTAAAGCCTCAATTCATCACGGCTACCTCCAAATCAGCCGGAAAGAGAGGTATACAGGTATATTTTGTCTTATCAGTTGTATTTCAATGCAACGGCAGGGGCGAGGCTCCGAAGGGTAAACACCTTGTATTGTTTCCGATAAGAGTACACAGGTAGCTAATTGTTTGAAGTAAAAGTGCGATCTGAGATACACATGCTGACTTCATTATCTCTCTAATTAATTGTTATTCTGTTAGAATTGATAAATAAAACAATGACATTGAGTTCTTTGGTATGACCATCCATAATGTACATATATGTACTTACTTCCTGTAAGATTATGGTCATAAATTTTCTGAAGGGCATTAACCGTGCCTTGAATACTTAAAATAGTCAATTCAAATTCAGATAGGAAATAATAACATTTTCAGCCTTTTTGATATATATAATATAGGATTTCTCAGAGAAGAACTTACAGACGTCAAATTTAAAACTATAAATGAAAGGCGGATAGATGCTCATGTGATTTATTGTTAAATGGATTTACATATGTATATACGTTAAAGAACATGTATGCAATTTTCTCAAAATAGATACATAAAATGTTAGTCAAAATTATTTTGATTTCAGAAAATTTGCTGTAATCAAAACTTATATAAACTGTATATATACAACAAGTATATATTTATATATATGGATACATGTATTTGTTTTCACAGTGATGTGTATTTTTGGTACAAATGCGTCTTTTCTTCGTATGTCTTCTTATCATATTGCTACGTGTATGCTACAAGGATTTTTCGTAGATATTGGGGGTATTTTATATTCATTTTACTTTTCAAATACTTTTGTTTCCTGGGGATAACTTGGTTTAGTTTGGTATTTTGAATGTTGATGTTAGCTTGTTAATTGTGACCTGATATTGTTGCTACTTACTTGTTTAGATTTATTTGTTCAGACAAATAGAATTCGTGGCTTCTAAACTTTGTTTTCTTGCTTGAAAAATAAAAAAATTATATAACATACATTTTTTTTTCTCTCATTTGATCTCATCGTGTAGAAAAAAAAAAGGTATTGGCACCTGAAACTGACGGTATCGATTGTAAAATTCAGGGGAAAAAATTCATTTTAATACTTAATAAATCAGAACCAATAAAAGAATTGATCTCAGAATGAAATGAGCGCTATAAATTATGCAATGGACAAAAATTGAATAACGGGTGTTATGAAATTTAAAGAAGGATGTACAATGTACCTGATAACGATGATTTATGGTATGTAAAGTGTATGAGAAATGTAAAGATATCGATAAAAAATTTATACTTTATATTGCAGTTCTGTACACGTATGTGCATATTCTTTTAACTTTTTGTCATTTTGCCAATAACTTTGACATTTAAGAATATTAAAGGAGAAATGCAATGTTTTGTTGTAAATAATTAACTACTGAATAGTAATTAAAGGAAATTTATTTTTCAATTTTGTTTTAAGAACATATCGAATTCGAAACATTAATTATACTATAAAGCTTTGCACCTATCAAGAAACAGATTTCAAATGCCTTCTTTTTTCACATAAAACTCTTGAATTTTAATAATGCTAAAACTGAACTGAAATTTTCAGTACAAATTCACAAAAAATTGCATTTTCACTTGTATTTTTCTCATAAAAGGCAAGAAAAATGGGACCCAAACAACTGGGTTGTGATGTAATGTGAGAATAAAACTTTTTTTCACGTGTGGTATAAAAATCCTTTATTACGATGATTTCATAAAAAAGGCAATCGTACTTTATCCCACATGCAAAAAAAAAACACACCTCCATACCTAGTACAAAAAATGATTATTCTTTATTTACATGCATGTACTACGGTTTATTTGCTTAACAAAAACACCCCATGTATTTATCACGTTTAAAAGACGATTTGGTAAACAAAAACGCCCTCGTCTTTTGCCCATAGCATTTATGTTTCTTAAATGATACATACAATTAAAGCAAAAATCACTCAAAATATGCATTGCGTCAATCAAAACGACACCATAACAAACAGGTACATGTAATCCCAAATGTAAAATTTGAGGATCGATAGAATGTATTTAAATCCATTGGCAGAAATTTGTTGGAAAAGTTTTTCTTCAAATTCTGTCGTCTTTATCTATTCATGGAAATTTAAAATGAATGAGTGTAATGTTTACTGCACACCTACACGGATAAATGTTGATTTTGTGATATACATGTACATGTTCTTTTATACACGGATATACTTTAAATTAGAATGTAGCACATTGTGACCAGCGGCAGAGGATGCTACTTCCTGCATGGTACCTGATCCCATCTCTGATAATTTAGAGCTCTGTGTATGCTCGATCTGTATTTTTGAATGACCCCTTGAGCTTCAATAAAATGTATTTCTTTGTATAACTTTACATTGAATACTTTTCTGAAGATTTTCTTTTCTTTACGAACGAATCTTTTTCAACCCTAATCCTTTCTGTCATCTTGTTTCCACATTTTCTTTATCAAAGCTTTTGAACTTCACTAGGTTTAATTAAATAATTTAACAATAATAGTTTTCCTTTCAAATAATCTGAGTTAAAATTTAAAAACTACTTATTATATACAACATAATTTACAGAATTTTTTCCCCTTTCCTTTGCTCATAAGAATAGAATGAGTTATCATTCTTGTGTCACGTAAATAGAGAAGAGAAAAAAATTTGCAGGCTTGAGGGTTCAAAAGGAAGAACTAAAGAAATGTAAAAGGAAAGAACAAAAGAACTATACACGTAAAATGCTATATATCCAAGTTATATATAAAATGAATAATTGTTGCTTCTTAAAGTTTCAGTTTTCATTCAAAGTTTTTCTTAATAATTTTAAAGCATTAACATCTAAAACAGTGATTCAAAAATACAGAGATTCTTGAACATCAAGAAAATTGATTTTTTTTAAATTTTTGAAACTAGAAGCAATGACCATGAACCAAAGTTAAAAAAGTTCAAAATATTTGTACTGATTCTGGATTCTATATAAAAAAAACATACAGATGTATATCATATAATTATTAATAAATCAACAAATAACCCTTCTATAGAATATTAGTAACAATTGATTTTTTACTTGAAATTTCATTGCATGTTTGTCCCTCTTGTTTGATAGTTATGCTAATTACAAAGATACATGGAGGATATTTTATCAGTCAATTATACTTAGTTAATTTGATTCAATATATCGCTTTGAATCCATAAAGTCTGATAGATGAAGGATATGGAAATAACAAACAGTATTCAATATCAAAGTACATACAACAATACAAAATAGGAGCACAGCAAACACGGACCTCCCAAAACATCAGAGCTGGGATCATGTACCATGGAGATGTGAGCATCCCCTGCCGACCAGTCACATCCGCCTTGTGCTCCTTGTCATGATAGAGAAATAACGGAAAAATCCGTCGACAATTCAGCGTAAAAAATGGACTAACAATTTGTATAAGAAACGTCAGTCAGCATGTGATTTAATGATAAATTGTTTTTGTGGACAAAGTCAATGGTATCGACCATAGAACTTACGAAATGATTACTTTAAACGAGACTGCTGATAGTCTTGTTTCTTCAACTTTTTGTCAATAATTTACCTCGTTTTAGGAATTGTTCATACGTAGAGCATGATCTTGCGTATCGAATCAACTGAGATATGTAAACTCCGTTTGAAGGTGATGAAGGTTCATTGTTGTATAGGAAAGGGAAGCTGACGATTGAAAAGTTTAAGTCATCACGTTTATCATAGGGCTTGGTTGTTAGATTACCATTAGTGTCTTTTTCAAGTAAAATATCCATGAATGAAAAAGATGTGTCAGACTCTGCGGTGTCTTTTATCTCAAGCTCATCAGAATATATCGTATATATTTCATATTTGGATATTTTACAACAGAAAAACAGCCAAACTAACCATTAGCTAGACATTTGATTAACTTAATAATTTCAGCTAATTCCTGAAGTTATCTTTTCTTATCTATGTAGCAATAAACAATTATAACCTGCAAACGTTTACGTTGCAAAGATGATTCGATTATCTTGAGCATGTTCCACACTACCATTATAAGTCGATATCCATTGAACCCCGATTAGCCTGTAAAAATGGAAATAAAGTAACAATAATTATTTTAATAGCCAAAAAATTTCAAAAAAGATGCACATTTTTAAACAAGGGGTTGTGCATGCTAGCTTATTGACAAGTCGTTTTAAAGGTAGTTTTGTTTTTAAAAATGAAGAGATTAAGATAACGAACAGTAACCAATCTATAATAAACAATCAAACTATACGAATCTTTGAATAATACATAAAAAGCGAATCTCTGGAAAATCTTCAGATAGGATCTGGTGTCTAGAACAAGAAAACATCTCATATCGTTGAAAAGAATTTATTTATAGGAAATTTACACAGAATTTTAGATGGGTACATTGTATACATAAATATCCTCTGTGAGACAAACATACCAGGTATGACTTTCCTTGAAGGACAGATGATACAAACAAAAAATGGATGCCTGGATTGGTATATATTTTTGGCCTAATTACATTGCATGTGATGCAAATGATAAATTTCTAGAATATAAAGAAATTGTAAACCTGTTGTGATGTTCAAAAGTCTGCCCTTCTGAAACCATCCTTATTAATCTATACCAATATTTTTCACTTCAAATTCCATTTTTGTGCAAATTTGAATAAAAAATTAAAAACTACGCGGTAAAAGTTATTCATTTTATTCATTCAAACATGACCCAAGTTGTTATTTTCAAATTCTTTGACAAAGTTTTTGTATCATCTGTCCTTAAGATAATAAATGTTTCTTCTGCTGTAATGAAATAAATATTGTTTCTGCATGATATAGTGCATTATGCATTGGAATATTTCTTTTTTCTTTGAAAAATATAATTGATTTTATGTTAAGATCATTTTCAGAAAAACATACAGTTGAAACGCATATTATCAAGCTAAGTGAACAAAAATTGCCATCTTAATGTCTTTTGCAAAAAAGACACGTTTAGGAAGAGTTACTAAGCCATTAACATCGTCTTTATCTGACTTTTTCGTGCTTTAAATCTATCAGAATATTTCGAAGGATTGCTTACTTCTTTAATCAAGACAGCCTCAGAATGTTGTGGCATGATAAGCAATGGCAATTCGTTTATTTTATGTTTTTTTTAAAAAGTCTTTTAGCTTATTTAAAAACTAAATCTGTTAAGGTAATTTAAAAACTAGATCTGAAATATAACGTTAAAATTTTATCTTATTTGTCTACATGTATTTCGCACGTATTTTCACTTTAACTGCATAAACAAAATAGGGATGATTTTTGCATTTTTTTAACCTTGAAATATAATTAAAGATACGTGATATACTATAAGTATCACGCGTTACGTGATCTGCTCTTCACAAATACAGCTGTATGCGTTAATGTAAGAAATTTCATTATTTTTTGTTGATAAGTGTATGAAATCACTTAATTAATTAGAAACAAAGCAAAAAAATATCCTCATTTTCTCACTAAGAAAACTTACATTTAATGCTGCTTTACTAGGGGAAAATATGATGATTGAGTGGGTGTTGTTTTAAGTCCCATTCGACATGTTTTATTCACATGGATATGTTAACATACGCCAGTGCCTGGCTTCAAATATAGACTTACATGTATACTCGGCAGTCAGAACAATTGAGCTGTGAGGTTCTTGTTCATCAAAGTATAGGTTGGACGCTTCATGCAAACTTCATTTCACTTGCTACTTAACATCCAACTGTTGTGATAAGGGTTAAAATTAAAAATCCATGCAGTTAAACTCTATTTTTTAAAAAAGATAATAGACCTATATAGCTTCATAATTTATTTTAATTATTTTGAAGAAAAAAAAATTTCACTTTAATGATTAGATGATGTTTTGCCTAAAAAATATTTTTGCAGCTCAATTTTTTGGGCAATAACTTATGAAAAATCAATTGCAAAAAATATATTGATATTTTTGTTGTTCAAGAAAGATATCTAAATCTTAAGAATATATATATTTGAGAGCTAAAAAACGTATGTGCATATGTCATTGCCTAATATATATATAAGATTTTTAATCTTTTCAAGCATCAAAATGAATAAACAGTTCAAGGTTTTCCTAAGATTTTAATAATCTAAAACACTTTTGTATCTAAAAAATATTACTTTTTTTTTTTGGCAAAATAAAAAGAGAGAAAAAAAAAGAAATAAACACAAACAGAAGATATGATAGCTTATTACAACAAAGGACCATAAATGTAATATATGGAGATAACAATAGTATTCAAGCTCAAAAGTCCATTTAAAAATACAAAATAGGAGCAGAGCAAACACAGACCTCCAAAACCTCAGTGATTGGATCAGGTGCCATGGGGGGGGGGGGCGCAAACCCTGCCAACTGGTCACATCTGCCGTGTGCTCCTTGTCAGGACTTGGAGATAACAGAATTCAGTGAGTAAATAATGACCTAACAATAAGTATGAAAATCGTCAATCAGGATATAATTATAAATTGAATTTGCTGACAAGGTCATTGTTTCGACCATAAAACTTATCAAATGATGACTTAAAAGAAAACGGCTGATATTCTCGTTTTATCAACTTGTTTGTCAATAACTTGCCTCATTTTAAATTTTTTTCATACATAGAGCATGTTCTTCCGTATCGAATCAACTGTGGGGATCCGGGTTAGAATAGGTTCTCAGTACCCCCTTGCTTGTCGTAAAAGACGACTAAATGGTGATGAAGGTATATTACAGCAGGTGTGGCATAAATAAAGGCCGTAAGTGCCGAGTAGGCCTAAATTTGCAGCCCTTCACCGGCAATGGTGAAAAGTGTGTCAGAGGAACGTTAAACAGTCTAGTTTGTCATAAGAACATGCAGGTGATATTAGATAAATAAGGAAAGTTGACGTTGAAAAGTTTTTCACCTAGTAAAAACATACATTAACGTGTAAAATATCCAAATATGAAACAGATGTGTCAGCTTAACGGGATATATTGTATCGACATAAGAATGGAAATAATCATAATTGTTAATTGACAATTCGTCGACGATCGTGTATAAATTTCGAGTTGAGTGCCACGTATAAGATTTTGGACAAATTCTGCTTCATATGATTACAAAAATAGGTCTGCTAATAGCATGATGCAATTGATACCCAAATAAATTCCAATAGACTGTTGGAAAACATGGTCTCCAAAAACTACAAAGCTAATTTACAATCAGAAACTCAAGCATCTTTTTAATATCAACTTCAGAATACTTGAGTGTACAATAAGAATGTTTTTTTTTCTAAATAATTTTGCAAATGACCAACGACAAGGTAAGTAAATCTACGAGTTCCATTTTAATTGAAAAAGCAGCTGTCAATGATCTCAAAAAGCTTGGACTTAAAATAATCTTAATGCTGTTGATTTTGGTAGAAATTTGTGACTTTAACTTTTCTAAAAGTTCCTTCAAGTTGGAATTTTTTAGTATCTTCATCTGATCTACACCACTTGTTGAATATATTGTTGCACAGTACTCCTTAATATGCATAATATGAAAGTTATTGCATGAAAAGATTTCATTTTAAAGTTTCATTTTTAGACTTTTTGGATAAAATAATAAATTTAAGAGTTATCCTTCCTGGCTGGGGATCTGATTACCTGAACTCAAATGTTCCTCCAATGGACAAGGTGTGGTAATGGTCGAATTTGGTCCGTCATTTGTTGTAAAACTCAAAACACAGTTAAAATTGTGATAATATGCAGTTCAGAACTTTAAATATTGTTTGTGTACAACTAGTTAAAATTTCAATTTAAAGTATACAGGTAGGCTTCAATAGAATGCCAATTTGGACAGTTTAATTCTGTGTTATTTTGTCAAAATTGCGATTACTTTGTCTCGTTGGAAAACATAGAGCACATGGATACCTATCTGAGATTGCTTTGCACAAAAAGCATAAAATATAGAAAATTGATAGAAAGGCACGCCTGTGCTATCTGTTTTCTTAAACAAAATGTGGTCCCGTTTTATGATTATTTTTATTACTGTTTACAAGTATTTAAAAAAGAAATTCAACACACTAGAAAACATTACAGGTTTTAAAAATATTCAGACCAAAGAAACATACATAGTTCATGATGAAAAGAAAGATAACTCATTTGGAGGTCAGAAATTAGTTGAAATACAATATTTATTTATTCTTTTTAAAAAAGAAAACATTTATATTAGAAAATTTAAGGTACAATATACATAATAGTAACAAAAATACGTTAAAAAGTATTTTTAAGGCGGGTAAGGAAGGGTGTTACATTTAGTATCTATACATTCAAAATTAAAGCTGCAAAGTTAAAAAAAAACTTGGCACAGACCATAAAAAGTTCAAACAAATAGAGTCAGACGTATTCTCTGTTCTCTTCCAACATTTTTATTGTGTAACAATTCAACATATTGATATTGTTTTGTATTAACATCATGATATTACACTGTACAATGCATACCCCGGGATATGCTACATACAGTAAACGTACCAAAAAACATATTCAAAGAAGCAACATGAAGCAAAGAACATTTTTCTTATTAGTAGATCTAGCTGTTTAAAAATGTTAAAAATGTCAAAGACTATTTTCAACTATTTATAGGTATGACGTTTTCACCATAAAAAAATAAATAAGTGACATCTAAATGGTAAAACCAGACATTTCACGAAGTTAAAATGGTCAGGTTATCCTTTTGCAATATGTTAACTTAAAAGTATATACTTACACGTGTGTAGAAAAAAATAAGAATTCATGTTCTTCTGCACGTTTTAAATTCAATGTGTAATAAAAAAAATTCCAAATCATTTGACTGTTGAAAACGAAAGTCACGATATAAAACAACTCTTTGCAAGTTTCATGTCAAATCAGACTAAAATGGTGAAATATGTAATCACCTACCCTTCCAATGCGATTTTTAATGTCAAATGTGCTTGTTTCAGGAATTACAGAAACGTATAATTACTGCAAATATGATTCCGTCCTCTCTTCCGTGTTTTGTGGACGTCATTTGATACATAAACTTTCTACATAGAACTCCCGCCGGGTTGATCTTTCCCCGATAACACGGCCACGACTGACCATTACTGCCTAGCGAATACACAAAAACAAATTTAAGACGGACGATCGTTAACCTCCAAGTTCTCGCCGGAAAGTAGGTCATGACCTTTTACCTGACATTGTTGCGCAATAATCTGACCTCGGCGCTATTTGCGGATTACTACAAATTGATAACTTGACCAGTCCGGTAACTTTTAATTATACACTTCTAGTACGGCCGTGTGTATGGATATAGAGCGGAGTTATAACATGTGAGGTATAGTGTGCTAGTTTATTGTTTATCACAGTTGAGATGAGGTTTGTGAATGGATTATTTTATTCACTCGGAGGATTAAATTCTTAAAAATATGTCAGGTAGGGAATTTTTTTACTTCCTGGAAGTAATATACGTAATATCTGAGTATATAGTCTTTTTGCATCATTTGGGTAGCTATTGCGCACCAAATATTTTTGGTAGTCATGTGCGTAGTATTTTGTGTTTTTGTCCTTTTGTATATTTATAAACCAAATTTTTGTGTGTCACAGAATGCAACTGCAAATCGTATATTTATTAAAATAAGGTGTGTGAAATTTTACAGGTGAAGAATTTTTTTCAATACCTGAAAGTAATATTTTTGCCATGGAAACCTTAGTAAACATTAAGATGGAAGTACAGTTACAGGTGCGAGTGGTGTGTGTGTTACGTAATAAAATAACACTTCCATAAAGACAGCTGAGAAAAAATCAATAGCTGTCCATAAACTGACCCTGGACAAGATTGGGGTCACTATGTAATGAACAGGACAAGTGCCAGTAACATTACTCTCAGGGGAAATGAGAGAGAGAGAGACAGAGAGAGAGAGAGAGAGAGAGAGAGAGAGAGAGAGAGAGAGAGAATCGAACGATTTTTAAAAATTCTTTATCGCTACGTAAAATTACAATTTTTAGTAGTACACAACTAGCCTACCTTGTTCTAAATATATCACAATATTAGTTTTGATCTGATTTATTTACTAACATCGGCCTAACCATTTAACAAGTAGTCAGTGTTTGTTTACTTTTCTATAATTCGATACAACCTATCGCAAGGTAACTTCACTGAGTATTTTATAATCCTAAATACACATAAGAAGATTGTGGAGCTGGGAATTAATCGGATATTAAAAATTTAAAAATAACAAATCACAGAAGTCAATTGCGGAGGTGATAATGAAAGGACGTTTATCAGATTATTGACTTAGTGACAAGTAAGAAAAAAATTGAAAATTTTAGTTGGAGTAGTAACGTGATAATTAATGTCCGCGGACTGTGGTTGATCTTCCTTTGGGGTGGTGGAGGCGAGTTTCGGGGTCATTCTGTTTCGCGCTGGGCGGTCTAGCCTGAGTGTGGGTCACAGAGGCGTCTCAATGTACTGCCCTGATTTAGAAGGACAATTTCTTACATGGGAATGACTCGGACTATTGAGGTCATTTACCTGTTTCATACTGTGTAGCATTGGACGTCAAAGCGGTGGCGGATTTGAATTATCGAGAGGCGTGGGTGTTCTGGTGCTCCCTCTTAAATTAATCCAATTACAAATATATATATCTCAAAACAATTTGTAATGTCTACTTTAAAACGAATTCAGTGATTCATTTCAAACTCTTGCTTTACAACACTTCAAAAAAAAAAATAAATAAATATTTTAAGTGAATATTTTCAAAAAGAGAATTCCTCGTATTTTTTAAAATAATGATTGAAAAAAAAATGTTATTGAATCCAAAACAATTTGTCGGGTATAATTTTTTTCAAGCTCTCTATTTTATTGTCTGTTACATTATTTTTTTTACACTGAAATTAGAATTAAATTAAAAAAATATTGCGATATGAATTTTAGGGATATAGAACTATAAATATTCTCACAAAGTAAAAGTACATAAATAACATGTGAAAAATATTGGAAAAGTGATATAATGTATATAATTATTGTGGTATTCTATTTCAAATATATCTTTATTACACAAGCGCAAAAATAAATGATAATATCTTGATATATTTGAAATTTTGAATATAGTTACAAAAATGAAGAAAAAACATATTATTTTTTAAAGGATGAAACACGAAGAGAGAGAGAAAATACATGTAAATATTAAAATTGAGTGTGTGTTGTGCAGTTTGAGAATTTTTTTAACAATTTAAATTTACGTAATGCCAGGAGGTGCAGATGAAATACTAACAGTAATAACTTTTTGAGGATTATTATATAAATTTTAATTTTTAAGTAAATAATTATGCTCTTAAAGTGTTTGTTTCATCTCCAAGACCATTTACAAATCTGTAAAGTTTTATAAGCAAATTTGCCGTATCATTTTGTTCCAGAAAATGTGCGTGCATTTTGTGGAATAAAATCACTTTCCCGTTTCAAACATTATTTTTTTTGTAGAATCGGAAATATCAAGGATCTATACATAAATGTCCTCTCGTAGGAGATTAAACATGTTAAACGGCTCGAGATAACATAGAAGCTGGTTCAAATATCGGACCACCTAAAGACACATGTTTCCAAAAATATTATTGGCTGTCTTGTAGGCTGTTCAATCAAGGCCGAAAAACACCATCTTTGACAAGTGCGCGTGACTGAAAATATCACCGCAGCCAATGAAACCAAACAGATCGGCCGCTGGGTCAGGCGACCGATGATTACCTTTCACTGGAGTCTTATTTGCACTAATGATAATTTACACGAGTTCTGCATTTATTTTATCCGATGCCCTATACAGAAAGATTCTTGATACAACTAATGATTGAATGAGTTCAACTTTTACAAAATTATTTGATAAAATACTTTTTTCAACTTTCATTTCTTAATATAATTCAACCGAGTAAACTTTCACATTTATTTAATACCAATGCTGATCTTATTTTATATTTTCTGAATTTTTTTTTTTTGCTTTTCTCTTTCCTTGTTTAGCATGAATATACATGTAAAAAGAGAGATACAGAGATACATGTATTTGAAGTTTTTTTTTAATTGAAGAAGATACAGATTCGGGATAGGAGGTTTAAAGTTAGAAAACTAAATTAAATTTTTGAAGTTTTAGAGTTAGCATTATTGTAAGAGTGGAGAAAAAATAGCTTTGAATGATTTTGAAAAGTTTTTCTTCTTTTTTTCATTATAATGGCTTTTCGGATTTGTTGGTTATAATTGAGATGCCCAAGCAATTAGTTTTTCTTTCGTGCTAGCATTTTTCAAATTAATAACAGTAATTATCGCTTTAGATTTCCTCTTTAAATTTCCCCCTTGACCGGGTTCTAATGTATAACCTTTCGCTAGGGACAACTCGGATAGTAGCCCGGTCGTGCATCTTATTCCCTCATTATTCAGACCCCTGAAACTTTTGCTGCAGTGTTTGCCTTTGCACAAAAGCAACATCGGTCACTCTGTGTCACTTTGACCCCCCACGTGAGCACGTGGTTTTTCCATGAACCTGATTTCACCTTCTCTGATACATCGTCTGCTTCGATATCTTTACTCCAGAGTTCAATCAAAATTAATACGCTGCAAGGGCGGGAACTAAGATCTTGACGTCTGCTTCCTTTAGCTGAAAGCAGAAACAGCCATAATTAACAGCGCAAAAACTCTTTACATAGAAAATTAAAAACTTCATTTTCTTCGAATTTATGCACACCATTGGGGTCTGAGATATTACAATTGATTTCATTAGACAACAAAGGTTACACTAGAGTCCGGTCAGCGTCCTTCAGTCCATATGTACTCTGTTTTACATAATATATCCAGTCTGGAAAACCTTGCTGCTACACCACGATAATATTCAACGTCTCTTAATCTTCGAACAATGCAGTTAATTTTTATTATCCTATAAGACCACGAACGACTTGCGTTGTACTCTGGCATTAGCGCCCATGGAACATTTCCTTAAAAGCGAGGAAATATAAAAACCAAATTATGCACATTAGAGCTTTGCTGCACGGGCGGGAATCATCCAATGCAACGTTTTCCAGCATCTGTTATGCAATATTACAGCCAAGGTATGTACCGTACTAATGGTACATGTATGTAATTTTGTGTTTGAATAATTTATATTTGTGAGTTTATTTTTTAGGTAATGTATGCTACTCATGCATAAATAATGTAAATGTGTGAGATGACAATGAAAATTGGGGACAAACTTAATATAATTGTCGGCCAGTTTAAATTCTTCATTACATTATTAAATAATAGCATATTGAAGCGTATTTTATCCTAACTTCTGGAAAAATTCTGCATCGATTTGTGACACTTTGAAATTAATGAAAAGCCAGTAAAATGGTTCAACGTTTGCAATAATGCTCATTAGTATATGAACTTTCTTGGTGTGGATAACGCAAGGAAAATTAATTATTAATCAAAATGAAAGAAATGTTAATATAAATCATTATTTTTTTCAGTACGTAAGTTTCCTTGTCATGTGATTCTATCTCGATTTCAAGTTTACGTATTCGTCGATTTCAGAGGTAAAAGTTACTGATATAAAAATCAGTGATCATTGTATTTAAAAGTAGTGTTATCTTGCTATTAATCTTAAATATTTTTTCTCACTTAGAATATAAAAAGAATGCTACATATGTACATGTATAACACAAGTACTATTCTTTATAAATCTATAATTTTTTGTGTCTTTGCATCATTAAACATGAAAATAAATGTGTAATTGTTTTCGTCTCCAGTATATATTACATTTGATTTGTGTTATTTAAAATTATTACTTAAAATTATGTTTCGTTTTGTGTACATAAAAATGTGTAAAAAAAAATGTAAACTAAAAGAAGTTATGTTTGATAAAACTAAACGAAAATATCCACAAAAGATAAGTGGCCTTTGTTTCGAATGTATAATAACTTAATAAGAGTAAAAATAAAATCCATTAATTTGAAGGTACTAGATGGGAAAAAGATTCATATATATAGTCAAAGATTGACTAAAAGCATGGAGACCAGAGACGAGAATCAATAACTTGGATAAATATATCAATCTAGTCACAACAATGGAGGCAAACTGTTTTCCTTATGTTGAATATAAAAAAATAGAACAGGAAAGCTACCAGAGTGTAAATAAAAAAAAAAGAAAAAAAAAGAAGAAAAAACACTTGCATTTAAATAATGTTTAACTGCAAAAATGATCAGTCTTCTTCCTCTTCTCTTTTTTCAGTGATTACGAAACTTGTTATCCTTCTGTTTGAACAACTCATGATGACCTTCAAAGAAGTATGCAGTTTCATATGTTTTTCTTGAATAATGGAAACGAGTTTTGTCAGAAATGACAGATTTTTTCTCGTTGACTATTTTGTATTTGAAAGAAAAACAAATTTGCTGATAGGTTCAGCTGAACTTGATTCAGTCTGTGTTTTGAATCTATAAACAAACTGCATTGAATCCTAAATGATTTTATAATATGCCCTTGTATTGCCAAGAACTCCAAAATCAGCCAAATATTATCCTTGAAGAAGGACTTTTCATTTAAGAAATTGCTGAAGTTATATGTTTGATTTTGAATTTTCGACAGAATACTTACAGTTTTCAACAAGTGTTTGCTTTTTTTCATGATTATATAGAATATTCAATTATCACTGCTCCTTGAAAGGATTTAAAAAAGGATAATTTTAAAATCTAAGTGATAATCATGAGGTTGAAATGAAAATATATATATATTCACATGTTGTAACTTCAAAACTCATTTAATATTACATGTATTTTTTGTCTTTAAAAACATCTAAATGATTTGCATAACACAGTCTATGTAAACAAGTTTTGATTTCTTTTTATATATAGTATTGTTTCTTCTGTTTCTAAATAAGGAAGAATTTTGTAAAATTCTTTCAAAATGTCCATTTGTATTCATTTATTAGAATACAAAATCCGTGTATTTAAAAACAATTTCGATAGATATCTAAAAATAAATGTAATGTATAAAAACCTGCACCAAAAAAAACCTCTTAATTTTTGGATTGAAATACATGAGGATAACATTGCATTCAAGTAAGAAAAGTTTACAAAACAATACAAAGTAGGAACAGAGCAAACACGGACCTCCAAAACATCAGAGGTGGGATCAGGTGCTGCATCCCTTGCCGACCGGTCACACCCTTCTTGTCATGATCAGGAAATAACGGAGAAATCCGTCTACAATTCAGTTTTTATGCTATGGTCTAACTATAAGTATGTAAAATGTCAGTCAGCATTTGACTTAATGATAAACTGTATTTGCTGACAAGGTCATTGTATCGACCAAACACTGAAGAACTGAAGAATTGATGACTTTAAACGAGACTGCTGATATTGTTTCGGCTTCTTGTTTGACTATAACTTACTAGTACCTCGTTTAAAAAACAAAACGTGGTGCACAAGGATGTAGGTCAAATGAAGTACATGTATCTTATTATATTTATTAGTTTTTCGCGTGAGAAAACCTGCAAAAAGATCTCAAAGATTCTTTAAAGTACTACCACTTTTTGAGATCTTGAATAAAAAATGTGATAAAAAGCTGATTATAACAAAAGGTCTTCTTTGAGTGCGAAAAATTCAATTACAGAGCTACATGTACAATCCCAAAATACACTTTCGTGCTTTGGTCACCTGACAAACTTTGATGACCATTTGCTATCTGTTTTCGTCCATTGTCAAATGTTCTGCTGTCAGGCACTGTGTATAAACTTTTTACGCATTCAAGCCTTTTCTCTGAAATTACTAGACCGTCTCACTCAGTATGTACATGTAGTATTTCAGTATGTATGTAGTATTTATGGTCAAAGAAAAACAATGTTGTGATTTCGTATTGATGGTCCCCTTAGACTTAAGAATTGGGACCAAAGCCAGGAAAATTCATGCTATTTAAGAAAAAAAAACTTTACTTGGAAAAGTTTAAGAGGAAAGTTGTTTGTTTGATCATTCATTTAATGAAGAACTTTACTCCTTGAATAACATACAAATTTCATGACACTTTAACTGGGGTAGGGATTAGAACCATGAGTTGAAGTAGGATGGTCAGATATTGAAAATTCCTTTGAAAGTCTTCTTTACCCAAGAACATATTGCAGGAAACTATTCGTGTGTTTAGAATTAGTACTCAAACCTTTACCAGAATTATAATTTTTGGCTCGTAGTCCTTTGTACAGCTTTCAGAATGGGACTAAGTTGATCAAATATAAAATAAGAAAAATAAAAGAAATTCTACTTTCAAAATCTTTTAAATGAAATTTTTATGGATAATGAACAGTATTCAAGCTCAAAAGTCCATATAACAATACAAAATAGGAGCAGTACAAACACGGACCTCCAAAATATCAGAGGTGGGATTAGATGCCATAGAAGAGCGAGCATCCCTTGCAAACCGGTCACACCCGTCGTTTGCTCCTTGTCATGATCGGGAAATAACAGAAAATCGATATAAAAAAAGAAAAAAAAAACGCAAACGAAATCATGGACATAATTACAATGAGTTTGAGTATAAAACTATTTACAATCATTTAGTAGTTCACAATTCACGGACTAAGAATCGGGACAAGCTTATGAAATAAAGAAATAAAAGCATTGCGCCTAGCTGTAAAAATCTTCTTTCCTCAGGTTCATACGGCAGACCAAAAAATTATAATGAATGAGTGCTTAAATCTTCACTAGTTTTATAAAATATGGAGACAATGGAAAAGTAATCAAGCTTTAAAGTCTATTGAAACAAAAGAAATAAAGAGAAAAACAAACGGGGGCCTTTAAAAAACATCAGACGTGGGATCAGATGCCATGCAGTAGGAAGTATCCTTAACACTTATCAAACTTATAAAATCCATCCCCACTCAAGACTCAAAGGTTCAAGCCCCGTGGTTGGTTGGGCTAATATAAATATTAAATTCATTGCTCTTTAGAAAAATCTTTCTTATCAACTAAAATCTAGCAGGGAATCTGTTTGCACACTCACTATTCTATGGTTTTGTTTACCCTGTATCAAAAACGAGAATTGTAGAATAAGTAGCTTCTGGTTTATGTATAATCTGTCTCATTCATTGGTCATTTATTGAAAAGATATTTATTTATTTTTAGATAACCTTCTGTACTCTTGGTCAACTACCAGGATAGTTGCTTGTCTGATTAGAATGATAATTTACTCTCTCCATAAATTACAGAATTATGACCCTTTTCATGTGTATGGTCTGTGTTCAGGCCAAAAGGTAGAAGTTAATTGCTCATATATTGAAAATTTATTACACTATGTACCTTTGAAAACTATTTAATCCTGTATGATAAACAAGCAAACTAGATGACAGTAATTAAGCTTGATTATATTATATTATATTATATTATGAGGACATTGCTTTTATACGAGATCTAAATACACATTCTACCTAATCAATACCGCGCTTTCACGGCGTATGTGACCGTTCAAGAGGGGCTATTTAATTCCACAAGGCACCTGATCCCACCTCTGATGTTTCCACACCAGGGGTTGGCGACTGTGTCCTGTTCACTATTTCTTTTGTTTAATTGATGTATGGCATTTTTAAGTACATGTAATCATTGAGTTAGTGCTGATTATCTGAAATTTTAGAATTTGGCAAATATGTCTAAATTCGTAAATTATTGATAATTCTCAGTTTTAGTTTTTGCGCACATTGTCCATAGCTTGATTAACTCAAATTACCCTGAGGGTATTTGACCTTTTTAAGTCACACGAGTTTATTCAGGTGAGATATTGCTATCTGTTTTCGTCTGTGGGCGTGCGTCGTCCGTCTTGCGTTATTATTTGAAGATTTCCAGCTTCTTTTCTGGAACCACCGAACCCATATCCACCAATTTTAGCCTATTGCATCTGTGAATATAGGGGGGTAAAAATTGTGAAATTCATGTCCCCTACCAACTGGGGCCCAAGGGTCAGGGCTTAAATCATCATTATCAATGCATCTTTAAAAATCGTTTTTACTCCATGACATCAGCAGTCCAGCTGCAGGCATGATTGTAATAAGCAATGAGTCTTCTACATAAATTTCGAAATTCATGGCCTCCAGGGCAGTTTTGAAGGTTTGAAAATTTTGTAATTCATGGTCCCTGGGTCAGGGGTTCTGGTGCTACGGCGGAACTTTGTTAAATGATAGTGATAATGCAATATTTCTTAAATAAAAATCTCTGCTCCAGGATATTTAGTAAATAAACTAGATGCATATTTATTATGAGGAAGATGCTTTTTCCGAATTGTGAAATTCATGGCCCATAGATCAGGGCATAAGGTTCTAGGGCTCTGTTAAGTACTAGTTCATGTATATAGAGAAATTCCATAATATCTTTTAAAACATTTTCTGACCCTGGGTATTGAGCAAACAAACTGAATGCGTATTTATAATGAGTTAGTGTGCCTCTTCAAAAACTGTCAATTTCATCGCTCCTGGATCAGGGATCTGGAGTTAAGAGGGGGCTCTTATGATTACACATATGTTAAAATGCAATATTTTTTAAAAATTATTGTAGAATTCAAGTAGAAATACTTAAATGCAGCAGATATAACTCTTGCAAACATTTTTTTTCTCTTTTAAATAAGCGTTTTTATATAAATGTATACTTTTGTATATGTGATAATGTAAAATCCATGTCTATCTATTGTCAGATAATGTATTAATTTAATAAATGTTGCCAAACTAAGCATACTTATTACTTTATCTGATATGTAATTGCTGTTACACAAAACATGAAGTATTCTATATGAAAAGAACCTTCATAATAGCCTTTGTAGAATATATTGACTGAAAGAAAAATCTTTGAAGTTTCAATTAATCTCTCAGACATCAATGAATAATGCCCATTTCTAGAGACTATTCTGTTTCTATGGCAACGGGATGCCAATGATACACATTACTCAAATGAATTGTCCTTGCATTGATATTGATAATTGCAACCTTATACTATAAGTAGTTCTTTCTCAACCGTTTGTTAAGACCAAATTTGAATGCTTATATTTCTTAATGAATTAACGATTGTTTTTCTTCACGTCCTTAAAAAGTGGGAATTTGAAATGACCGTTCCCACTTTTTCTGTACTATATCTTTCGCGTAAATATATAATGTAAGTTTTCATTTAGATGTTGATTTGTCCAAATTCTTATTACTTTTAAGTGCAAATACTGACCAATCTTAGCAATTTGAAAGAAAGAAAAAAACAAGTAAGGAAAGGTCTTACCACCACAACCTCATTAAAAAGGGTTTCTATTACAGGCTGTGTCATTTTTTTCTCTATCTTATTTTATTGCGAGGTGGACTCCACTCCCACTCGGTTGCAACAGGTCTATTGTACTTGGTACACTTCTTGAGAATCGTTTTAAAGATTTTTTTTTAATGCAGGCAACTACTAACCCTTCATCTTCTTTGATTATAACTATGAATGGAGTCCCGCTTAAAATATTTAAATGGTCAAAGTATGGTTTGTTTAGTTGTTCTTATGATATTTAATTTGATCCCTCTGAACAAGCATTCTAATTTGAAAACAAATACCAAAAGTATCTTTTGCTTTTGTTGGGAGTACTTTTCTTTTTAAGGAAAAGCTGAAAACTATACAAATATATCCTGATTTCCAGCTGTAGGATTATAAATTAAATAATTCATTTACAGTCCCCCACCCACAGGGACAGGTAACATACTGTATTCTACATTTGTAGATTATTACAATATACTAATATACAAAAAAGAAATTGTATATGATATATTGCGATTACGTTAAATCAAATACTACATGTAGAATGTTACTGGCCCCTGTACCCCAGACCCACATTTTTCTAAGTACAACCCTTTGCTATAGTTTAAGTATACATTAGTTTTCATTTAGATGCTGGGTGCATTTTTTTGGGGGGGGGAGGGCGGTGCTGTAATGTCAGTAAGAGAAGGTTGCCTCTCCCACTTAAAACTGTTGCTACGGCCTACGGCCCGGATTTTAACATGCAATAGAAAAAGAAAACCTTATTGCAGAGTTGATTATAGTGTTGTACCAGTTATTTCCTCAAAGACAGCTGCTAACTGAGCAAATATTTTCGACTTCTGTAAAATTGCAGAATGTTAAAAAAGACAATTTAATTTATTAAATTTATGGCCACAATGTGTAAAAAGGTATATGGAATTTTGTATTAAGTTAGATGTAATATACATTGTATATAGTATATTGTATATATATAAAAATCCTTCTGAGGTATTTGAGATTCTTATTTGTTTAAATAATGTTATAAGAGGGTAGGATGGGATTTCAATAGCTAATTTAAATACTAAAAAAAATACAAAAATTATCAAAAACTATTTTTTCAGAAGTTATTAATCTAGGTGAAATCTTTCTCAAGAACAGCAAAAAGCAATGGTAGTCATATTTATAAGAAAGCATCCCAAGAAGTGCAGATTTAAAATTGTCTTTTGACATCATTGACGACAGATAATTCAATATAAATGAAACTCGTAAATTTACCTACCTTTTCATTGGTCATTTGCAAACTGTGAAAAAAAAAACATTCTGATTGCACACACAAGAACTCTGAACTTGATATTAAAATTGTGTCTGAGTCTCTGATTGACAATATCTATGTGTTTTTTGCAGACTGCCTCTTCTGACATTTGATTGAATTTCCCTTGAGTACCAATTGCGACATATAATTAGCAAGCATTTTTTCTATTTTTAAGCAGAATTTTTTCAAAATCTTAAAAAGGCTATGGCTTTCAACTCGAATTTAGATATATCGGCGACGTATAAATTATAATCAGTCAACAACAGTTATTCAAATCAAATTTTGACACGATATATTCCAATAAGATTGAAATAAGGGTACTACAGAGTTTGGCACACTTATGTTGCATTTTTGGCATTTACTAAGAAGACGTAAATAGAAATATAATTACAAACCTTTATAATAAACCTGATGATATAACATTTCAATAGTCAACTTACCTTACATTTGCAGCAGTATCACCTGCATAAAGAGTTTATATCTCTTAATTGATTCGGTACGCATAAGAATGCTTTACGTGTGAACAATTTTCCAAAACGAAGTGTGTTACTGACAAATAAGTTGATGAAACAAGAATGTCAACAGTGTCCTTTTAGTCAGCATTTCGTAAGTTCAGATTATGATAAGATATACACGTATCAATGTGTAAGCATCCACAGGCATTGTACATTCAGGTTTATGCAACTCATGACTTGTGTGGATTTGGTTTTTCGCCACAACAGGCAATCAAAGTTTTATGCGGAAATACATAGGAAAATCTAAAAATAATCTCTCCTTAATAACATCAAAGTTATGATCAGTCATTTTTATGTGGGCTTCGAAATGTAATATTTAGATTTTTAAATCATGAGTGAAAGATGCTCACTCCTCCATGGCACCTGATCCTGCCTCTGATGTTTTGGAAGATCGTTTTTGCTCTGCTCCTATTTTGTATTGTTTTATGGACAATTTATTGATCTGGAATACTGTTCGTTATCTCCATATGTTTCATGTATACTAAATGATGGTTTGTCAACTTCCCTTACTTAATGCAGCAATATACCTTTATCACCTGCATATGGAGTGTATATATCTCTGTTGATTCGATACGCAAGAGCATGCTCTACGTATGAACAATTTCTAAAACGAGGTAAATTATTGACAAGCAAGTTGATGAAACAAGAATATCAACAGTCTCGTTTAAAGTCACCATTTCCTAAGTTCTATGGTCGATACAATGACCTTGTCAGCCAATATAATTTATCATTGAGTCAAATGCTGACTGACGTTTTTTTATACCAATTGTTAGTCCATTATTTATACACTGAATTGACGACGGATTTTTCCGTTATTTCCTGATCATGACAAGGAGCACACGGTGGGTGTGACCGGTCAGCAGGGGATGCTCACTCCTCCGTGGCACTTGATCCCACCTCTGCTGTTTCGGAGGTCTATGTTTGCTCTGCTCTTGTTTTGTATTATTTTATGGACTTCGAGATTGAATACTGTTCGTTATCTCAATATCCTTCTTTGTTCAAATAACAACCCGGAGGTTTGGGCTACCATTCATAATCAAGATTTTCCTGGCATTATATAAGAAAAAGAAACTGCTATGAAAAAAGTATACATGTAGTTACGCTGGTGAGCAGTTTTGCGGATGGGCCCTTGAGCGGCAATGCAGGACATGTACCGTACTTCGAAATCAGAACTACCGGTAGTGCAATCTTATTTTTCACTGTTTAAAGAAGTGTACACTGTATATGTATATGCTGTGATTTCCTTTAAAAACCCTCCAAGCAACGTTCAGAAAATTTGAAATCACCTATTTTCTTAAAAACTACTGGGCCAGAATATTTGTAAAATCAATGGCATGACAAAATTTCTTGACCGATTTAATCACAAACTTTCTTGATATTCCAAGCAGTTGATTATTTGATAAAAACAACAGTTTTGTTATTTTAAAGTTATTGTTATTCAAGTCTGACATCAAAATTTAAGTGACATACGCACACTGAATTATATTGTCATTGATCTTGAATTTTAGAACTGATGGAATGAAAAGCTACTTTTTTCCTAAAAAATGAATAAGTAATGTTCTTTTAGAAAAAGATAACTACACATTTTCTGGTTAAAGTACTGAAATAAATAATGAATTGAACAGAAATAAATCATTTACCAGTGATTTAAAAAATGTTGTTTTCAATGAAATATTTAGGGAAAAAAATTATCTGCACTTTTGAGACACATCTGCAGTTTCTGAAGATCAATTAAGTTTTCCACAATCTTTCAGAAATTCCAAATAGTTACCAGCCATATTGTTTTCGTTTAAGCAGACGTTTTTCTAAAGACGTGGAAGGAAAAAGTTAACACATTTAGATACATCGACGACGTATTATCTACAATGTTATTTCCACGCATAAGAGCTAGCTCCATGTACGAACAATTTTTAAACGAGGCAAGCCATCAAAAGTCTCTTTCAAAGTCAACATTTGCAAATTCAAAGGTGACAGTACACAGATACTGTTTATGACAAAAAGCATATGGTTCATGTGACCGTATGACAGGGAATGTTTAATCCTCAATTGCACCCAATCCCACCTCTGATGTATTTAGATCTTATTGCTTGTTTTGCTCCAAGTTTCTATAGTTTCAATGGACTGTTTATTTTTTTTTCTTTCTATTTTTCATTAAAAGAACACGCAGTATCAGAGACATATTTTGAATTTCTAAAAAACTTTAGCTTTTTACCACACAAAAATAAGGTATTTCGTACTACCCACTGGACAGATTTCTTACATTTACGTATAGAGGGTTACGAAAGCTTCCTTGAGAACTGTAGATTCTAAGTGAAACATATGGATATAACGAACAGTATGCAAAATCAAAAGTCGATAAAACAGTACAAAATTGGAGCAGAGCAAACACGGACCTCAAAAACATCAGAGGTGGGAGTGAGTATCCTCTGCCTACCGGTCATACCCACTGTGTGCTCCTTTTCATGATTGGGAAATAACGGAATAATCCGTCGTCAATTAAGTGTATAAAAATGGACTAACAGTATAAAAAACGTCAAATCAGCATTTGACTCAGTGATAAATTGTATTGGCTGACAAGGTCATTGTATCTGCCTTAAAATTTACGAAATGATGACTTTAAACGAGACTCTTGTTTCATCACTTATTTGTCAATAATTTACCTCGTTTTAAAAATCGTTCACATGTAGAGCATGCTCATGTGTATCGAATCAACTGAGATAAATAAACTCTGTATGCAGGTATATTGCTACAAAAGTAAAAGAAATTGACGATATAGAAAACTTAAAGTCATCACGTTTATCAAAAAGTTTGTTTGTTAGAATCCATAAACGTCTTTTTCAAGTAAAATATCCAAATATGAAACAGATGTGTCAGACTCTGTGGTAAATAGTTCAAATCTTAACCATCGAGGGTGAGGTCGCAGTAGGGAATAAACTTTTCACAAAATATATATCAGAAAAGTACTTCATACTTAAAAATCTTGTTCTCTGTAACCACTATTCCAGAAAACTGAAAGTTGTGTTGAAACTATCTATAAGAATTGTTGATCCTAACCTGTTCAAAGGATGATCCCAAAGGTCCCCGGTGTAAAGGTGGCGCAACAATAAATGCCCACATAAAGTTTAACCACTGGACTAGAAAAAAAAATATTTCCGACAGTTTCTAGATATCATATTGATTGTTTTAGTAATTGACCCTGATAATAGAATGGACCACAATAAGAAAGCAAAATTTTACATTGAGAAGTATAATCTTTCCCCTGAAAAAGCACTAGATCAAAATAGAAGAAACTCGTGTGGAAGCTTCTTTGCATAATGTAGGTTCTTTTTTTCAATTTATGGAACCAAAGGGTAAGGGTGGGGCCACATTTTGTTTTAAATTAAATGTTTGAAAATCTCTTGAAGAAGCACTGCACTATTTAAGATTTCAATTAGGCAAATATTTCCCGTGGTTGTGCAAAAACAAAACTGTTAAACCTTTAATTAAGGGCGTAGCATGGAGCTAAAATAGAACTTTAAGATGAAAATTTTCATAAGAAAAACAATAGAACCATTTATTTGGAAACTTTTCCAAGCTTTGTGCATTAATTATTGACGCCTCAGGATATGTTTGCCTTAAATCAGGATCAAATTTTATGCAAGGCATGTCTACAGAGAAGAATTTTCTTAACCATAGCCTTATAAACATGATATTTAGATATTTTTATTGATATTTAAGCATATCATTTCCTTGTTGTTGATTTAGATATGCCTTAGATTAAGAATGGTGTCATTCTGTGTATAATTCATGTTATAGATGTTGAATTTACTGGGGAGGGGGTGGTATATGCAAAATGTATAATACGATAAGTAATTTACAACGTTAGATAAATATTCGATAACAATTTTTTTCATATGAATATAAAAATCTTTAATGAAAAATCTACGGAAGATTTATTGAACAATCGGATTTGGGTACTTATGTGAGCGTTGTCGCCCCTTTGCTCTTTTGTTCAAAATTATATACTTTATCACTCCTGGTACCGGAATTCTATCCCTAGGATAAAAAAGTCTCATAACTTTTCTTGGTATAAAATTGTTTGCATGAATACTGCAAACAACTTGTTTTCTAAAAAAAAAAGAAGGATATGGAGATAACGAACAGTATTCAATCTCAAAGTCCATAAACAATACAAAATAGCAGCAGAGCAAACATGGACCTCCGAAACATCAGAGGTGGGATCAGGTTCCATGGAGGAGTGAGCATCCCCTGCCGACCAGTCACACCCGCCGTGTGCTCCTTGTCATGATCAGGAAATAACGGGAAAATCCGTCGTCAAATCAGTGTATAAATCATGGACTAACAATTGGTATGAAAACATCAGTCAGCAATTGACTCAATGATAAATTGTATTGGCTGACAAGGTCATTGTATCGACCGTAGAACTTACGAAATGATGACTTTAAACGAGACTGCTGATATTCTTGTTTCATCAACTTGCTTGTCAATAATTTCCCTCGTTTTAGAAAATGTTCATACGTAGAGCATGCTCTTGCGTATCGAATCAACTGAGATATAAACACTGCGTATGAAGGTGATGAAGGTATATTGCTGCATAAGTAAGAGAAGTTGACGATAAAAAAGTTAAAGTTATCACGTTTATCATATAGTTTGGTTGTAAGATTACCATTAACGTCTTTTTCAAGTACAATATCCAAGGTATGAAACAGATGTGTCAGACTCTGTGGTATAAAAATCATCTCTGAACAATGACAAAAGATGATGTCAAAATGTTAGTCTCAGTTTCGAAGAGAATGAATTTAAAGGTATTTAACGGACAGGAAAAACTCCACAAATATTAACGTATAAAACTTACATAAATATTTCTAAGATGTAAAATAAGGGGCATAAAATTTAAATTTCGCTTTAAAATTTGATTACACACGTCACAGAGAAATAAAGAAAAAATGTCCACATTTCAACATTTTACTTCTGTGTCTGCTTTTTTTCTGCGTATTATACATCGACATATTTGAAAATTGATTCCTTGATGGTCTTGCCTCTAGTAACAATTTTTCTGCTCGGATATACAGCTGTCTCCGGCCATTGAAACCATTGTTTTCAATGTTTTTAGGGTATTCATTGTGACGTCGACGTCGTCACAATGCCGCTGCACCCATCGGTAAATTATATACGGCTTCAAATCCAGTGAATATATAGTGTCATGAGCTGTTTTCGTTTTTAGAGATTATGGAGGAACCTTTTATAAACTGTAAGATAAATATGTTGTTTCCACCATCTTTACAGTCGGGACTTGTCTTTGAATTGCCATTTTATGCCAATTCTATTTCCCGATTATTATTTTGCAGTTGATTAAGGTATTGGAAAAGGCACTAAGAATTAAAATTTAAAAATATATAGTATATATATGGATTCTAGGCTAAATAAAAATTGCATGATAATTTCGTCACCCTATTAAAAAAGAAAAGCCACTAATAGGAGAACACTTGGCATTTATACCTTGCATAGTTATAGACTTTCCTGGGGTAGATAAAAAGGAAAAAAATTGCAAACAAATTTGTTTTTAACATAGGAAAAAGTATGCTGTGTAACAATTTTGTAATTTTTCCTAATTATGTCAATGTCTGCAAAGATATGTATTGTAATTCCTCTTTTATCTCAGTAAACCTATGTCGGTATATATTGGCATATTGTGTTTGAGATTTTTTCCCTTAATTTTTACATCAGATTAATGTATTATGATGTTTGTACTGACAGAGATTGCCTTGCATCTTATTGCTTTCTATAACATTAAATCAAAATCATAATATAGCAATTAATTCAAAAAGTATTTTTCCTGTTGTTTGTTTTCTTTACTTTGATTTGTTTCTACTGAATTTTAGAAAATAAATTATATTTGTACATATACGAGTATTTTTTGATCAACATTTTGTTTCCTAAACTGAGGAAAACCGTTGATGACAGGCTTGTCTGCGTGTCCACTCTGTCTTCACCCTTAGTTTGACCCAGTCAAGTTGTTAATTCCAGAGAATACCGTTTTGACTTTTTCACCTCCTTGACTTTTGAGTAAACCTTAGAAAATTCAACAGATTTTATTTTCCTCTTTTTTAAAATTTCATTCCAATTCTCTTCCATGTACTCTTTTGCTTTAATTACAATAGATTTATTGAGTGATACAATGTCATACTTACTTTACCTCTATCTAAGAAGAAAACAACTATTTTCAGCAGAAATGAAACATAAATTGATTTTTAAAAATCAAATGCTTTTTGGCTTAATGAATTTCTTGAGTACTTGGACATCTGTTTTAAGTGGTGTTTTTCGCCACCTGAGTTGTTTGTCTAGATCAGACATTATTAGTCGGTGGTTTTGACGCGGGGTTATCATTTTATGTTGTCTGGTCATCGCGACCTTGACTTCTCAATGCATCGTCAGTAAGACCGATGACCGAGCGACAGAGCAGGGGGAAAAGAAAAAAAATACAATCGTATTATCAGAACTCATCATCAAACCAAACAAATTCTCTCTCATCGATGGACCTCAACTTTCCATGCCCTCGACGAAAAGATTTAGGTATACAATAGAAAAACATTTTTTTTGAAAGGAGAAATTCCAGAATTTTTTTTTGTCCCCCGTGCGGTCATTTTCACCGAGGTGCCTATCACAGTGGTCAAAAAGTTAGCAATTACAAATCAGTGAGGCGTAAAGCCTCGAAGTAAGGTCGAGGAAGGCTCTCCTGACCAAGTGACCGACACAACACCTTTCTATCTCATCGTCTCGAAACGTCTTTTCTGCGGACACTTGGTCTCTCCATGTTTTTCAATCACCATGAAGGATTACCCAAACCATGTCCATCTGCAGAATTCTTCGTCAGCTAGTGCACAACTTCTGATGCAGGGAACGGCGCTTTGGCACGCTTCAGCTTCCCAAATCGGATATATACCTACCATTCAAAGTGTCAATATCTCAAATGGTGAGGATACGTTACAGTAATTACTTATCAATTAGGAACTTTTGTAGATAAAAATTGTACATTACGTTTGATTTGAACTTTTGAATTGTTGTAGTATTTTCTTGTAATATTAAAATATATGTGTCATGGGTATGCAAATTAAGAACATTCTTGACATATTTCATGCACAGGTAGGGATGATAAATATTCACGGCTATCAAATATGCATGGATAATTAAGCTATCATCTTTTTGTTACAAAATGTTGAAACTAGCTCATAAATATCTTGTTTCATTTTTAAAATTTCATATTTCCTCCCATTATGTTTTTTTTTATTTCTATGATTTAAAATAAAATTAAGAATTATAAACTAGGTAAAACAAATCACTCTATACTAGTATTTCATTAAATCAAAGATGAAACTTATTTTTTGTGTGAGATAAGATAAATCAATGATTGAACATGAATAAAAAATGAAAGAAAAGCAAATAAAATATCTAATTAGTTGACCTTCCTGCAAAAAACATGAAACATATATAAAATGTTATAAATACTTAAAAGTACAATATGTTATAAATACAAAAAATTTATTAAGATTTGCTTAACCAAGTGGATATGTTCAAGCACAAAATTCATTACACAGAATTTTTGAATATCACTTAACTTTAAATACTTAGTTTTCAAATGATACAATCTGAAATAGTATAAGCACTTTCTCTTAAAGTTTTTATATCTTCTCGAGTAATGTTTTAGACACATACAGAAGATTATGTTTTACATTACTAAATGTAGAATTATATTTACAGTGTTGACATGCCTATTGCAAGTCATACAAGAGTTCGGAAAAAAAACTTGTTATGTAGAAGCTCAACTAATTATGTAATTTACTGTTCCAATGAATGATGTATTTTTCCTTGACAAATACATGCGGGTTTACAAAGAGCTTGAAACAATAAATCCAAATCAGAAACTTAAGGTACTTATCTAACATTTACATTTTATCATAGAGCCTCCATTTATGATATGAAATTATACTGTGTGTACCAAAGTAAGATGGACTTGTATGTACTTTTTTGTGAACAAACTAAAGCTTTTCTTTATATTTCTTAACTACAAAACACTTAGGAATAGTTTAAAAATTGTTTTGTGAGGTAAAGTAAAAAACTCATGTAAACTATTTTCAAAAGTATTTATGTAACAATTAAGTCATCAATGTAACCCATCTAGTGTAAATAGGAATATATAATTTTTATCGAAAAGGAAATTATTGAAGAGTGTTTTGAAGGTTATATTTTACTGCAATTACTTTGTTTCCTTTACAAAAAAATGTAAAAATTTTTATCATTGATATTTTTTTTAAAAAAAATTCAGAGTGTGCATGAATAGTTACGGAAAAATTAATTGTTTAATTGTCTTATGACTTTCAAATTTATGTATTCACAGAAATAGAATCGCGTGCATGCACTTAATATACCTTGTATAGTTTATGATGAAATATTTCACTCTTCTGAAAGGATAAAAAAGAACAACATATTAATGATTCAATTTCAGAATATAAGGCTTATATTTTTGGAACCATTGGTATGTTCTTGAACCTTATTATCAAAATTTCAATTTCTTTATTGATGAAGGTGCCGCGAATGACATTACAACTTGAAAAGGATTTAAAATTAATGCTTATAATTTCTAAATTTCAAACCAGAGATAAATATATCCAAATATATAACTAACACTTATTTCAGTGAAGTATACATCTATTTCATTTGTCCTAGAAATATAGCTTTAGTGGCAATAAAAAATGTTAGACTATTCATGTTAAAAAATATACGAATATAAATTAAGATTATGTTTTTAAAGGCATTGAAATTTGTAAGTAGTATTGATAAAATACATTGTCGACTTTATTCATAAGAATTGAATAAAATTGAATGTTTTAAAAATATTCATTCATAAATATCACTTGTTATATGAACCGCAGACACTATCAGTGCAAAATCAATACGCTGTATTTGCAACAGTTTTATTTCAACTTTTTAAACATGCAATAAGATATTGTAAAAATAAAAAAAGCAAAACTTAATATATCTTTGTGAAATTTTTGAATACACGCCCCCACTAGAATTTCCACTGCTTAATCATGCATATCTTTAAAAAGTCTTATGTTATCGTCTTACTGTAATTCCTCCTAAAGGCGGAGTTATGCTGCGCAGAAAAAAATAACATTGCACAAGATTATGAATATTCATGAGTTTTCTAGATTTTTACTGTGCATGCGATATGAAAGAATGTTTGTCATAATAATTTTGATGACAAATTTGTTAATTAAATGGATATAAAGTTAGAAGACAAAAACATAGAAAAACGGTTATTAAAATGATAATTACTCACAAATATTGCTTCATATGAGCATTTCTCAAACTTTCAACACTTCCATTTTGATGAAGAATCTGATGACCGACTAGTCTTATTTGCTAGATTTTAATGGTTTTTTGTCAAAGAAAATTGATGAAAAGGGGGAAAATGGGGAATGAGGGAGATGATAGCGGATGTGCTACTGTATGTGGGGCACACCTGTCTTTTTTTCCGGAGGACATAGAGTAGGGCGGGAGTCTGCGTCAAGGGGTCATGAACCCTGTGTCTCCTCTGGCCGGACAATCAGAGGAAAATGACAGATGCTACTAAATATCAAACACACAACTGTTGATTGCGACGTCTTTGTATAAGGGCCACGTGGCTTTGAGTTTAGAGACAAATAGAAAAATTGACACGGTCATTAGCCTTAAGTTTTATACTCCATTTCTTCTATGATACAAGAGTGGACACTCGGTACTGAATGGCTATTTTAAAAATGCATCGATTAACCTTATCTTTTTCATCTCTAAAGCCTTGTAACATTGTGTAATATGGCTCGATTTTGTATGAGTAAATGTGCGTGGTGTTGAAGGTGTTTTGTTTACAAACACTCCCATGTATTAAATCTAGGTTACATAAGTTTCTTTCTTGTTAGGAATGTTTTCTGAAGTGTTGTAGTGCACGACATTAGGAATGTACACACTACTATGTATGTCATTGAACTATTTCATTATCTGACCTGAATTTTCCCTCCCGGATGTGGTTTAATAGGGGGCATTGTAGAGAGAAAGAATATGTGTGGTAATTCCGTAGAACTGTCGATCACTTGGATGTCATCTTTGTTTACGTTGATTTAAAATTTTCATTGATAAGAACGCAAAAAGTCTGTAAACAAGTATTGTCATTTCCCATGTGACTCTGAGCATCCAAGGTAGTGTTTGAGTTTATGAAGAGTGACCTGACCCAATTGCACCACGCTGAATCTTAGTAACGGACGCACTAAAGGCTTCCGCTGCGATTTTTTGTGTGGCAGCTAAAGTATATTGACCCTTGGCCGAGCGTTGAGGTCACAGGGAGAAAATATCTTGAGGTTAAAACGCTAGATATCTTCGATCGGACAGACCTCCACATTGTCGAGTTCATGAGGATAAGCAATGAAAATCATATTCGTAGGCTGTTAACATAATTGATTATAGATTTATGTATCGCATCTATAGTGGCATCACATGGTCAGTACCGACCCACTAAACTAGTGGTCAGGCAGTACGTGCGTTGCCATCGACCTTGATCCAAAAAAGATGGGATTTTACCATGAGCAAAATTCAGGAAAGGGACGTTATTCAGACTAAATCTAACGGATTCATCATTGTGGAATATTTTAGTAGAGATAATTCTGACGAATGGCATAAAAGTGAGGCATATGTCTTAAAGCAAAATTATATACGGATGAACATGTGCTTTGTGTCTTACTAATGCTATAGGATTCTCTCGGAATCAGAATTCGGACCAGATTTCCATCCAATGACGAAGAAGCATGGGAAGGAATGGAGGTTATTTTTAATTTATTACATTACGCGTTTAAGAGTGAAAATAGTAATTAATGTCCATTTTTACTACTGTGTGGTGAAATTAGTTGCTTAAAACTAACCTTCCGTTACGTTGAATCGGATAAAATATAACCACAGACTTATCCTTTTCATTAGTGCTCACATTATTTTCATAATAATATGAGACCATACTTTTCCTAACTCCGATTTTCGAGAGTTACATGCGTGAACACACGGGTATGGAAATGAGAGGAATGAAAACAAAAAAGATGACTGGTGTAAAAGACAATGGCTCTTGTCAAATGCGATTAGGGCTTTTAGGGTATTTCCTAAGCAACCAATTTCATTTTTCTGTGTCCAGGGTCTGTTAACATGTATTCATCAGGAAAGGGCCAAATACCAGGTACTTATTTGGGATATACATGTAGTATTTTGACCTTTTCCTCTTGTAGTTATCTTTTAGAGCACTGAATGACCTTTAAACCTTTGTGCAAAACGCAGAAAAAAAATGATGTCATAGTTTCAGATTCATGGGAGTGGCTGATATTATAGGAAACACCCCTCCCTTGTTTTCTCTATCTTAATGAAGTTTTCATCAATATCTAATCCTCTTTTTTCATTTGTAAAGAATGGTATCTTCACAAATAGGTGAGTTTAAATTATCCATTAATTATTTAGATTTTGAGAAAAGTGACTAATCTTAAATTTATGAAAATATTTTTATGTTAGTGAAAACATAAAATATAAATAATTAAATATTAGAAACATCAAATGTATTTATCTGTAGAGGTACAAAAAAAGAAATTAAACTTGAACAAATAAAAATTTCCATTATGTTTCATTCATCATTTTGGAAAAAATTCAAAAAAGAATAAAAAGTTACACTGTTGTTATTAAAAAATGGGGGAAAATGTGTATGTTAAAAATAAAGATATTTGTAAATACAGCCTGGGTTAAAAAAAATACCACTGTTTGCCCGAGGCATGTGACTGGACACAATAATTATTTCTGGGCATTAGGTTCATAAACCCCAGGTGGAGAGCATATTTACTAGGGCAAGTAGAGAGACAAAATGGTGGAAAAATCTCAAGATACTTTTTAAGGATACTATTATTTTAAAGGTCTATGACTGATATATTTTAAAATTTTAGAATATAATTATCAATGTTATGTGTAATTCAGACTACAGTTTAAGTGTAACGAAAAACACAGTTTGTTAAGTCAATGAAAATAAATTTTTCAGGAAATTTTATATTTGTAGTTATTGTTTTGTTTATATCAGGAATATTTCAACAGATATCCTATTTCAACCCTTCTGTCATTTCTTTTCATTTACTTTATAACTTTAAAGATATACCCATGATTGTTGTGAAATTAATTAATTTCATTTTTTTTCAAATATAGAATATTGATTATCTTTATCATGTTTCTTATTTTATTTTCCTACACTTAGAATATTATTTTTGAAGTTAAGCTCTTACATTATTCAACATAATTGTATTGATTTGAAACAATGTATAAGAAATCCAGCAAAGTCTGTTTAATTTAAACATCATGCATAAGAAATATAATTTACTTTCATATTACAAATGCACTGACATCCCCTAAATTCCTTCTGTATATGTTGAGTTTTTCTCCTTTATAATTTTAGCATTAGTAGACTGTCAATCAAACCTCCACAGACCGCTCTCCCTTTAGATGACCATTGAAATGTATTTAAGTAACCATTTATCATAAATATTTAGATGTCATATGTTCTGCCCCCAGTGAGATTCACCCCAGATGTTTCCTCATAAGTCAAGGATTAACAATCAAGAGTGGCTTAAGTTGTTTTCCTGTGTAAACAAATGGTATCTTACACTATCAACCTCTATTTTCTTTGGAGAGGCGGAAGGGTACTTATTATGCTAATATATATGTATATATACACTTCTGCCACTAGCTGGATGGGTTTCTTTGGCAATTTGTATTATACAAATAAGCAATATACACTTGTTTGAATTTAGCTCATTGTGAAGGAAGAACATTTTGAAAGAAGTAACAGAAGCAAAAGCTGCAATTAGCACATAAGCCATTTGCCATTTTAAATAGTTTAACACAGCATTTTATATGTGTATTCCACTTTACATTGTCAAAACATCAAATGTTTAAATACATGTTATGAAATATTTTTTGCAATATTTATTGACCATGCTGAATGTACATTTCTGTTACCATAAAGGTGTTAAAAGATACTTTAGAATATGTAAAAAATATGAAATATAATATATTTGTATGCAAAAGTGTCTGTTTATAAGTTTCTGCTTGAACCATAGGCATTTATATAGTAGAGCTAAACAGAACATATCCTGCGATAAAGGAGATGTTTTTTCTATCTTTTTCCACCATCATCTATAGGATAACAAGTTTTTTTCATACTTTTTTTTACATTTCTAAAGTTTGTGGAGTAATATTTTTGGTCTTTTCTTTCATGGTAAAATAAGCTTTGTTTTTTAGTGTGATCTGTATATATTGTTTGAAATGTTTATTTCCCCTTCCATTTTGCTCTTTGAGTTCTATCACCCTTATAACAACTTCAGCAAGAGACACTATTTTCCCTGTCCGTACTTATTCATCCCTTTTGGGATTCTCCAAGTGTTGAAAAGTTAATTGAAAGTTTGTCAGTGTGGTGTTTCTTTGTAGCCATCTCTTGAAATGTTTATGTATACAAAATGGCTTCCATAAAGTACATTTTCTTTTCAGGAGGAGGCCGAAGGAGGGGCCGCTGTAAATGGTTCAATGTGGCCAAAGGATGGGGCTTTGTTACACCAGATGACGGGGCACAGGATGTGTTTGTTCATCAAGTAGGTATCCTTATTTCCATTACCATCGCATTCAAAATGTTGTCTTTGGTATTTTTTTTTCCAAATGCAAGTTTTAATTGTTAACATGGGGAAAAAATCTCCTATATAAATACATTTTCTGATTTTTAGTTTTTTAAATCAGTTTGTTTTGATGAAAAAAAGTATTTTAATGACGTCATATTTATTCTTATGCCATTAATAAAGTATTCCATCATTTTATCAGTATTAAAATCACTATTTTTCAAATGAATTATCATAAAAATATTATGTAAAAGTAATCGTTTTTGTTTCGAGTAAGCAAGGTAATGCTTTTGTAAAACTGTTTAAATAAAATTTAGTCTTAAAGCTGTTACCTTTCTTTACTTGACCTAACATTTTTCTCTGCGTATAATAGTCTTTTATTGCGTATAAAGTCATATTTATTCAATTGCGCACTATCCGTATACATTATACAAATTAAAAAATGATTTGTCGTACATTTAAATACTACTGTACAGTAACCTTATCTGCATCTCAGGACACGCTATTCATCATCGTTAATTATAACAACTGTTACACTAATTTGAACACATAAACAAAGTGAACAAAATCATTCCTATAAAATAAGCAAACAGAAGTGAAGGTTACATGTAATTGTATCATTGTACTAATTAAAACATTTTGTATTACCTCTCAGATCCCTGCTTTTGATGTAATTAATAATAATATCATCCGATTCATTTGTAAAGCTTAGGTATAAAATTAATCATTTCACAGGTGAAAATAGTGTGTATTTTAAATAGTCCTGTTATTTCCAGATTTAATTATGTGTCAACAAATTATTCTTGTTATCTTTTACGTTTTCGTTTTTGAAAGACTACCTTCTGTCACATATTTGTAATTTACAGTTGCGTGTTATTCTTGCGATTTATATTTGATGCATTTTGTAATGTTGACTCAGGCATTTCATGATCAACAAATACTCAAAATTCAAATCTATATTACTAATTAATATAACGCTCATCACAAGCATCATAAATTTACAGTCTTGCTATTCTAGGTCTAATTTTAATTGATTATTCTTAGAAGAATGGCTTTGGAATATATTCTTTTAATACAGTTTTTGTTTTTTTAATTTATCAATGCTTCATTTTAAATGCAAATATCTATGTTTTCATTATATGTAAAGGTCATAGATTTTGTTCCTTTTCTCGGAAAACAATTGCAGGAAGACAAAAGAATGTAACTTGATGTCCATAAAATTTACCAGACCAATTGTGTTACATGTTTTGTGGACATATTTTAAATGTAATACAGAATATGTTTATAAATAAAAGGAAGGCACAAACTCTCTTGTTTTTGCTTAGATATATGATAAACCAGGAAAGTTTCTTTATGTGAACTGTATTCTTTCCGAATCCATCTTCTCTAGTATTAATGTTAACTCTTTTGTCCAAATTTTATTGTTTTAACCCTTATAAACAAACTATATAAAGTTTTTAGTTAAGACGTGTTTTCTTTAATTTATTCTTAAAAACATAAACATTTAGCTTTGATTGATTTTATAAGACTGGAAAGATATAAGAAAAAAAATTTCGATATGAATTCTTGTTCATGATATAAGTAAAATCTTTTTTGTATGACATATTGATCGAGTATTGTACTGTGTCTTTGCCTGGCGGTACTCAGAATCTAGCTTTACTGTAATATGTTGTGTAGCCGTCTCAACGTCCAGCCATAAACAATGTAAATCTGTCACGTGGTCACAGGCCTTAATGTTGCAATCACATGTTACATATGTACAATGGTAATAAGAAGTTTTGCGAAGTGATTATGATATGAATATATGCGGATTATGTTAAAGACAGGCTTCAGAAAAATTATATAACCTTTTTCATCTGTTCTGTTTCCTTCTTTATTTTGTAACTTACTAAGGAATCATAAACACTGCATGGTTAGTATTATCTACATACACAAGACAGATTTCAAAAAAATGCAATACAAATACCGTCAGTTCAGAAATACTGTATGGTCAGTATAATCTAAGCACAAAAATAGATTTCAAGAAATTCACAACAGTTTTCTTAGTACAATCAGTTCAGAAGTATTTTTGACTTTTAATATATTTTGCTTATCTTCAGGCCTATCAAAAATAACCGTGAAAACAACAAAAGTTCAAAAATAAGAGGAAAGCTTATTTTTATGAATATGATGATTGAGTAAAGGTCTTAAACAAATGACATGTAGTCTAGATGTTTAATAACTTCTTGCAAATGTACCTTCTCTATATGCAAATATTGATATATGTGTATGTAAAATATAAACATTTAAGTTTTATGAATGTATCATTTGGTATGAACTACTCAATTTCAAACAGAAAGGAACTATCATTTGAAAAGTGGGTACATTGTACCTTAACCTATGATTCTTTCAATTCCTTAATAAAATAATTTTACTAAAGAATTATTATTTTACGTGAGGTACTCCGATCTTCAACCAGGAAGGATAACTCTTTAATTTATAATTTAATTCAAAAAGTCTTAAAATGAAGCTTGAAATTAAATCTTTCCATGCAACAATTTTCATTTAATGCCTCTCAATGTGCTTCAGTGTTCTTTGAAGTTCACAGGAAGATCTTATAAAAAGTCGAAAATTTTACCCCATAATAGTATTTTAAAATTACATCTTTCAAGAAATTTAGGGTCTTTTTATCTAACCAAAAATACCAGTGGTTATTAACATGATAAGAAATTAGAAGTGATTTATGGTGTTTTGTACTGAGAGAAAAATCTTTATGCACTATGTATTGTAAAATAATCGAAGTAAATTGAAGAAACTCAAGTACCTCACATGTATGGATTAAAAATTGTGCAAGTTCTTCAAAACCCGGATACCTATGAGTTTTATTTCTTAAATGTGTTTGTTGATCAAATTTAAATTGGAAAATGCATAGTACATGTTTTAATTCGCATTTGCTGAGAATTTTTTTAAAGAATTACTTATTTTCCCTATATAATATGATTTAAATTTAAAGATGAAGTTCGAAAAATTATCGTTTGTAAAAACTTAAAACTTTGATAATTCAGAGACATTTTTGTGAGCATTTTAAATTTTTCAACGCCTGATTTTTAGGACCTGTGGATCAGAATACCTCAAATATTTTCTTTTTTTTTTGTTATTGTGAAAAAAGTCAATTTTAAAATATAAGTACTCTTCAAAGTCCATAGATTGTGTGAAAAAATATTAAGAACAATTTTAAGGTTTTTTTAAATAATACTTGATTATATGCAGCGAATCTTAAATTTTAAAATAGTATTTTAAGTGATGATGCCAAAACGTTTCTTCTGTTTTAAATTTGTCCCAATTTGAGAGTTAACAAAAAATACATGTATAATGTAGTCTTCCAAAGTCTATTTTTATGAAATTTTTATTCATTTTTTCAGTTGCACAAAAATTCATTCTGAAAGAAAAAGGCGCAAATTAAAGTAATTGCGAGAAAAATAATACGATTTTTTTTTTTTACCTTTTTTTCTATAACTTTATTTTTTAAGTTTTTCTATATTTCACAAGTTTATTATCTGGGATGATCTTTGTCAAGAGTACATTCTTTCAATAATTCTAATGATGTATGATAGGAAAGTTGAACATAAAATTCAATGATCTGTACAATTTCTTTAATTAAATTCCTGAAAATGTTAAATTCCTCAAGTTTGGTCTAAAAATTAAATAAATCATTTAAGAAATCGCGTTTTTCTTATTATCAGGAATTAAAATCAAAATTAAACTGTAACAGTTGACTATGATTTCCAGATCAGTGTACTTGTGAAATTTAAATTAAATATTGTCTGAAACCTATTAAAAAAACAAAAAAAAAACAAAAAAGAAAAACAAACAACAACAAAACAACAACAAAAAACAAGAGCAAAAAAAAAAAGAATTTTTTTTGCAATTACATATTTTTAAAACAATCAATTTTAGAGATATTTCATGATCTAAGTTTGAACTGGTGCAATGGTTGAATTTTATTTATTAAAATGAAAAAAAAAATATGAAAAAGAAAGTGTTTTTTTTTCAAATATTTGACTTAGAATTAAACTTTAATGAATATGTATAAAAAAAAAACCCCATTGTTATTCATTTCGTTATTGTCACTCTACATACAGATTGAAGCTGATGTCTGTGTGCAAAAAAGTCTAGCATCTTATAATCTCGGTTTACTGCTTAATCAATACACATAAGGTTCCTCTGTTTCCACTGATTGCCAGGGCTTTCCATTCTAATGTAATGCAAATGGTCAGGAGAGAAGGGCGTATAGAAAATATACAACCTTAAATCCTGTATATTATTGATTTTGTTTTTCCTCTTTCCCTTCACATTTTTCCTTTACTTATCTAAGACTCTGTTTGAGGAAAACTACAGTGTATGGAAAAATATAAAAAGGAAAGTAATAATTTCATTTCTGATAAGCATTATAAAAGAAATATAAATTGCACAAATATTAGTATGATTTCATTTCATATTACATGTAATACCGATAAGGAATCAAATTAGGGTTTCATAATTTGAAAGTTTTAAAATATTTATAATTTAAAAGCTTTAAATACATCAACCAAGATTAACACGTGTGTGTCACATAGATTTAAAACATGATAACATTTATATACATGAAATCACTTACAATCTATTGCTTTGAAATGTACAAAATATTTCAACAACAAATGGCACTAAAATTTCTCTTATAACTTTTTTGATGAATAAAGAATTAAAACTTCGTTTCCTGTACTTTTTCTTACCATTTCTTTCGATCAGAATATGAAATTATATCGTTCAGATTTGTTTTCTCTTTCAGTCGGTCGTTCACAAAGCTGGTTTTAGAAGTCTAGACGATGGAGAAGAGGTAGAATTTGAAAGTAAACCTTCAGATAAAGGAGTGGAAGCTACCTTTGTTTGTGGGCCTTCGGGTACCGAATGCAGAGGAAGTTCACGTCGACCGCTGTCGAGGAAAAAGTTTAGGAAAATAAGGTCCCATTACATTTCCTTAAACAAAAAAAAAAAGAATTCTGTAAATTGAAATTAAAGTACATTTTGTTATGATTATGTAATAAGAAAATTAGCTTTAGCATACCTTTTCAAGCTGAACTTTGATGTAACGAAGAGACAATTTTGAATCATATCAGTCTGCTTATTTCTCTTTCAATTTAACATAACTATTATTTTAATATGTTAGAAGATAAAAGAATTTATGGATTTAAATTAAAATGTTTACATAGTAGGTGCTACAACTGTGGTGACTTTGGAAACCATATCGCTGCCAAATGCCCCCATGGACCGTTACCAAAGAGATGTCATAACTGTAAATCCACCGAACACCTCATTGCAGATTGTCCTATTCGAACTCCCGAAAAACCACTAGTCCGAAACGGAAGTAGTGGTAATAATGTCGGGCTCGGTGAGGGACATAATTCCGGATTAGGAGGTCTGTGAAAGTGTTGTTCATTTGTGTTTATCATGAAAAATAACAGCAGAATGGAGCATCTGTTAGTCAGATTCGTTTGATTTATAGATTGTATCTTGTTCCTGTGACAAATAATTTCAACTTTTGTGGACTTACTGCCGCCTACATCGTTACATTTTTGTTCCAAACTAAATGGAATCGTCCTGAATACTGGATAATCCCTGGCATTTTTTGACTGCTAAGGCATTTCTTAAATCTATTTATATGATTTAAACTTATCAGCAGATGTCTGCAATGGGCGATGCACCTTCTACTATGTACCAAAATTTTGGTTGTAACATTGGAAAAAGTAATAGTGCTGAGAAACATTTAATGACGTAGATACATTTTCTATATTGTTACCGTTTTCCATTACGTGACTGAAATGTCACATTACTTTTCATTGTGCCGTTTCAATTATGATGTTGAGCTTTGTATTACTTGTGTGTTTCACATGATGTAAGACTATATAGCAACCATATCTACCTCAATTGAGGGTTTCTAGTATTTTTAAACCGTGTGTTCTTTGTGTTTTAAGTTTTGTTTTATTTCTATTTTTTTCAATATCAGGGGCGCTAAGAAAAAAAAGAGGAAAACAGAAGAGTTACAATAAAATAGATATTTTATATGTTATATTTTCTTAATCTATGATGAGAGAAATAAGAAATACAAAAAATAATAAGATAAAGTTGATATAAAAAATAACACATTTAATGGCAGCTTTACCCTGTTTAATCATTGATGTTTAGAAAATTGTAAAAAATTGTATAATGATATTGAAAAATTTAATAAAGTCTTTTATGTAAAGTTGAAATATAACAAACAATGTATAATATTTATTAAATGACTTATAACACAGATTATATTGAAGAAGATTATATTTAATAAAGTATATAAACTTTTGTTAATAAAATGACAAGACAAAAGTTGCACTTGGCAAGTAAAACTATATTATGATAAATAAATTACAAAACATAATTTTGAGAACAATATGGAGTATGAAGGGGGACGTGGCTAAATTTCTCAAAACAAATTTGTGAATTTCTTGGCACTTCTAAATCAGTGAAAAGATTATCTTGTGTCACGTGATTTGAATAAGCGTTTTATTACAACTTTTTTTCAACAGCTAATAACACAATAAGACTTTTTGTTACATAAAGGCTATTATTTAAGGAAATGGATATTTGATCATTTATTAAATGTAAAATTTGAATTGAATAAATTCGTATAAAAATATTTTGTTATATAAACCACAAAGTTGTCAAAACAAAAAGCTGCCACCAAAAGCAAACTGCTATGAAAAGCTGTTTGCAAAAAACAAGGCCAAAACGTCTTTTGTGTTATCTACTAGTAAAACTTTGAAGTAGAAGAGGTATAACATCTTACTCATTCTTTCAGGTGTATTTAAGTTTTTTAAACCAACAAATCAACTTTTTGTTGAAAGGAAATGGATTTTGATCATTGTAAAATTTGAATTGAATAATTCGTATAAAATATTGTTAAGGAATAGAAATTTGTAAAATAAGTCTCATATTCGATTTTTTTTTTCATTTACAACATTTTTTTTATTTATATACTTTTAGAAAGCAACTCAATGATTAAACAGTTGGTATTGGAGACGGAAAATTTCATGGAGATATAATTTTAACCATTGGCGGGGCACATCATCTTTTTCAATTTGTTGCGAAATATTTCTTTATAAATCTTTTTTCCATACTTTTTTTATTAGCTTGTACTCTTCCACGTTCTCCGAGGTTTTAGTTGAACATTTATTTTACACCCACTAGTTAAATACTTATTTGTTTTATAATGATTGTATATTTTAAGCGTCCTAAACTTTATTTTTAGCTCAAGAGCACACAAATACTTTTTCATGGGTAATTTACTTAGATGTTCGTTTTGTTGCTTTTTAATGAATAATTTACTTCGATGTTCGTTTCGTTACTTTTGTAACATATTTTTTCCCTTGTTTAAAAAATACTCATGAATATACAAAATCAAGTATCGAAATAGTCTTCAACGGGCATGGAATGTATAGATTTAGACTTGTTAAGATTTTAAAAGGTATTCTTGCCAATGATCCGTTGTTTCAATGATTTTATAACAAATTCTGATTGAAATATGATGATTTTAGCATTTCATAAGACGTAAATTAAAGTCTACGGTATAAATTATAGGGACAACGAAAAGTTGCTTTAGAACTTGGCATATTTTAAACTCACAACGAACGTATACAGTTTATTTTCTTAAAGACAGGCGTTCCATAAATTATATTTTAAAGTTGAAGGCATTGCAAGACAAAATAAAGTACATCTATCTAAAAAGTTATACGATTTACAGAACATCTTTATGCTGGTTAAATTATCTGTAAAGTAACAAATTTTACGAATTATACAACTAAATGTTTTTCAATATCTTCTGAAATATTTGAAAATGAATTTTCACTTGTTAGCTATTATCACTTGATGTTGTTTTAATGTTTTAAAGATCTGTTTTTTGCGTTGATCTTGATATTTAAACTACCAAAGATTTCATTAATATGCAAAACCGAAAGGAAACAAAAACTTGTATAGCTGCAAATGACTTACTTATATAAAAGAGATACTAAGTAGATTGAATCAAACCAAAAATGTATGATATTTGTTTCACTATTTTAATGACATGTATTGCATAGTAGATTTATAAATAATTTTTAGGCAACATTCAATAAGTTTTACATTGATGAATTATTAGCCAAGTACGAGTCCTTTTTGTTTTAATAGTCAGTCTTTAGAACGTTAAACGTTTTGTTGTTTTTTATGATTTTTTTTTCTGTTAATGGATTGCTCTTGATTGATTTGTTGTTATGTTATTCTGTGTTGATCCCAGTGAAAATGGGTCTTATGAAGCTAGATTTTCCACAAACTCAATGTTTATTGTGTGTTTAAACAACAGATATTTTAATCTGGCCCCAAGATCATGAAACAGATTTGGACTAAAGTCAAATTTTCAATTAGTTGTCAAATATTTTTAATTAGTTAATCTCAACATTTGCAAATAACAACACTTTATTAACAATATTCGAACATATTTTTATTTTTAGTCTTGTTCTACAACATAAAAGTTTAATATCAAGATTTTGACTTAAGCAAAAGATGCTTCATCGTCCAGGGGCCTGATCAATTTATTATTACGTTGGATAACTTGCAGTTTTTAAATTCAACTCACAGTTTCACATAAATTCTTGTATTTTTTTTATTTGGTGCTATTATTGAATGTGTTAAAAGAAAGTATCATTTGATTTCGTTGGTGAAAAAATCTTGAAGAAAAAGCATGTCATACACAGAATTTTTCTGTAGAGATATTTGTCTTCTGTGAAATTTGACCTTAGTTTGGCTTGTAAATTAGATCGTACTTAATATTAAGAAATTAAAATCTACCTCAGTATTTGAAAGGAGTGCAAATATCCTCCGATCTGCATTCAACATTATTCCATTAGATAATATGATATATTAGGACGAATGCTGATGTTGGTGGAGTGGTGAATGGTACATTTTTATTTTTCTGAATATCCTTATTTGCTCTTTCTAAGACAAAAATCTTTTTGGCTGTAATTTTCCATTATTGCAATTGTTCTTTCTAGTGAAAGTGATATTACGTATACGAAATGTGCAATTTTCAATTTAAATATTATAAATGTATACATAGATTACTAAACAGCCTTAATTTCTCCATTCTACCGTCTGAGTTTGTGGTAAAATCTTTTTCTAGTAGTCATGTGTAGAAAACTATGGACAAGAATAAAATCTTTAAAAGTTCTTCATGTAAAAGTGTTGTATTTTTATCCCTATCGTATGCAACCCTATCATGATAAGCCACTTAGAGGGGGAAACTTCTTTACCCCACCTCTGTCGATTTTTCCGTGAAATCCTGGCTTACGATTGGTCGAAGTCTGTCACGTGAAGACGGTGGATTACTTATACCCGGTCAGTTATAAATCTATACCCGGTCGATGTATTACGTCACAAACACAAACGTGACGTCACAATAAGCACAGTTTAATCGTGATGAAGAATTTAGCAGAGAAAACCATTTATAAACTAAAGATAAAACGTAAATGTTACATTGGTGGGGTAAATTCGTTACAAAGTCTTTTAGTGACAGGGTATGGGATGATACCTGGTTAGTAAATTTCATACCTGACTCAGCTCCGCCTCGCCAGGTATGAAATTTACTAACCAGGTATCATCCCATACCCTGTCACTAAAAGACTATGTAACTAATAATACACATCTACTGCATTAATTAAGGACAACATGCTGTCTATATTAGGAAGATGAACTACTCTTTATATTGTCTCCTATCATGCGAGATAATTTGATAGATATGGCTTTCGATATATTTTATTTAAGAAATTTAAAATATCATTTCAAACCTTTGAAAACTTTAAATATACTAAGTAGAATTAGTATTGTATTGTTTAAGTACCTGAATTGAATTAACTCTTTTTACAAACAGATAATTTGTTTTCCTTTGACTTTGGTAATGCTTTTATATTATTTTATAAAGTTCAAGCTAACTGCATATGAATCTATTGTCATCTGGATAACCAAATGCCTAAATTCACAGTCACTTCCTAATCTAAAATGATACATGAAGGCAAGTCAGAAGAATATAAAGGATATTAAGAAAGCGTTTGCTACATGAGATATGTAATAGATACGAAGTTTAATGTCAAAACTTCAAACATCCGATATACCCTTCAATATTGTCCTAATCATCTTTAGGTCCGTCTGCAACATCATATTATCATATACAAAAGTCTATATCTTTTAAGCATCTTTAAAAGCAAATAATATAATACAAAATTAATCTTGCTGAAAATTAGGTATCTTATTATCAGAAAAGAGACATTCATATCGGTTGTAAAAGATATTTGACACATACTGTAGTTATTAATTAGATGAAAAAGGATATTCGTCATCAAAGCATTGTATATAAGGTATACTGCTTTTAGTTTTTTCATGTTTAATATACTTTATATAAACATAGTCCCTTCAATGTGATTTTCAATTATGATTTTAATATGATTTAAACAAAAGATGTATCATTTTCATAGAAATAATCTTGATTCACGTGAAATACATGTAATCAATCATAAAATGACTTCCCTTAAAGTGAAAAATCGATGTCTTTTTGAAAGATAAAACGTTGAAAATTAGTAAAAATGAACAATAAATGATTTTTCCGTTATTTCCCGATCATGACAAGAAGCACACGGCGGATGCGACCGGTCGGCAGGGGATGCTCACTCGTCCATGGCACCTGATACATGTACCACCTCTGATGTTATGGAGGTCCGCGTTTGGCTGTTTGCTCTGCTCGTATAATGAATTGTTTAATGGACTTTTAAGATTAAATACTTATCGTTATCTCGTTTAATCATGAAAAAATATTTTGATATGTAAACTGGAGCTATATTTCCAATAAAGAGGAAGAAAGTCCAGTAAAATGTAAATAAGATTCTTCATTTTTAATTTTAAAAAATGCATTCTTTCTGCTGACTCTTACGGCCACATTTAGTAAATTAGTATTAACATTTATCACTTTTATTCCGATAGTGTTAAGGTAGATGAGTAAGTTAATATTTCATTGTATTGCCTTTTGTTAACATAAAAATATAATAGTGACTATAGTAGAAACTGATATACATTACACCAACTCCTTTGGACCTATCTGTCACTATATATAGCATAATTATATATCAAAAAAGAGGGCGTTTGGAATAAATTAGATTCGTACAAATCTAATTTACATACAAATTCCGTCTTATTGAAAAAAAAAATGATCAAAGATTAATATGAATGCAGTAGAATTTGTCTTTAAGTAAGATACTATTGCATGAGCAAAATAAGTTTGACATGCCAATAAGTACCAGATAACTAGATATAGCCATAAAATTTCAAAAGTAGGTTTCGGTGATATACTTTTTGGTTGACATTCTTCGAGGACCGTTCTCTATTAAGAAAAGTTAAATGAAAGGTAATAATGGATCTTTTATGAAAAGTAATAGTGGATCTTCAGTTGACTTTGGATCAATGTATACAAAGCAAAAACTCGATGTACAGATTCACTGCATACAGTTGTTGTGCAATTTTAACAAGACGTATCAAAACAGTCGTAGTCTACAGCAAACAACTGCTTGGGGAGTTCGCATCTCGTTCATTTCTCGGCTCACATTACCGGAAATAAAACCTAATACCTAATTAATTATTAAATGCATTTTAGATGTTAGGAGCATTGACATAATTGTATTGGTGCGGCGGTTTGTTGTACAGGGTTTGTTAACCACCTACTTTCGGATCTTACTGATAATAAATCTAAATTGCTCTTTTCATTCTTCTCCCAGCCTTTGAAATTTAATCTGAAATTTTAATCATTATTTATTACTTCCGCGTTACAAACTGTAAGCATTGAAGAGTATTTGAATGAAACAGACAAAAATGCGGTTTTAAAAATATTATAATGCACCGACTAACGTTTATTGAATCTTTACTACAAGGCTTTATGCATATGTTGTGGTCAGGTAGAGAAAGTGCTGATTAGCAATTCAAAATCGCTGTAAGTTGAGGATTCAGTCGTACTTTAATTAATTGTAATATTAATTCAAGGAGCGGTGATTTTCAAGTTTTTTTTAAAGTATCACGTTTTATATTTTACACATAATATTAATTAGAAACTGAAGGTTGGATTTCTACCCAAACGAAACATGAGATGAACTTTCCAGACCAGATTAACAAAGAATGCAAGAATGTCTCATCTGCAAATATGGTTAAGATTGTGGCGTTGTAAGACAAATTTACTCAGCATTGTGAGCTGAGCATTTTTTCCCATTCATCCACCTTGGTATTCGGTTAAGATTTTTTTTTAGCACTACAAGTGAACCATACTGTTACCCACACTCGTGTTCTCGAACAAGTATTTTTTTTATGAATGGAGTTCTCCATTTTCACAAAAAACGAACCCACGCTGAGAAAGCTAAAGGTAACATCCTCTTGGTGGTAAACCACCTTAACTCGTTTGATAACAAATAAAAAAACCTGTGGTGAATTTGTAGAATCCCTCGTGAAAATAATCAACGCATATTTTTGTGACCAAAATATAACCACTTCTGAAGTTCCAATGTGAACTTTTTAGCATAAGTTATTTCAAAGGAGAGGAGGGTCATTGACCTCTGGACCGGAATGACCTCACGCGCACATTTCAGAAAGGTCAGCTCGCATATAATTTCCTGAGAACCACGAAAGAATGCAAGCTTTTTCATTCACAAAATATTTATATCGCTGTAGAATCTTTCTAGGGTCAGATTGAGTTTACAGGAGAAAGGAAGTTCACCTTAAGGACTGCTGGTTTGAATTACAGACAAATGCAGTATTTTGTATTTTTGATAATTTGCATAATTTTACATGCATTTTTATTACACCATCTGATCTACTTATTTACAATTTCCACCACTCAAAGTTGCAATGAGAATAATATTGAAATTTTATTCTTTTTAATAGTGTTGTTTTATTTTGTGAAAAACTAAAGCACCTTCATTTTTTTTTATCATATTTAAAAAAAAATGAATAATTAAAAGCACAAAACCAAGTACATGTAATTATTAATAGATAATTTTATTTTTTTTTCGCCAAAAGTTGTTTGTAGAGATGTGTAGGCTGACTCATGTAAAGAACACATTTCTGACTTGTTTTTGGTAGATTGTCCACTTAGATTAATACTTATCACAAGGAATGCACTTATATCAGAATTTCACCCAGTGATTTATGGTCTGGCCGGAAATAAGTTGACCCGGTCACTCTTCTGTCGAGGGTGTAGTCAACGTAGATTAACATAACACAACAACGTACACAAAATGAATAAAAGAAGTTACCGTACATGCAAAGTGGTTTTTATGATGAAGGCTATATTACTAGGCCTTATATTATTTAAATAAGCAACAATCAATACCATAAAAAATTAAATATACATGTATATTTTTCAATTATGCTTTTAATTTTCATCAATACTAGTATATATATATGTTTTTTTTTTTAATTTTTAACGACTTCATAAGTTATTTTCTTTTTATTAACGAAATATGCTTTATTTTTTTCTTTTCTGAATTCAGATTTTATGCAGCTTCCCAGTTATAAATACAAAGGACACTGTTTTGTGAGCCTCTTTTAGTTAAATGTTCCATATAACAGATATAGATATACTACAATGATAAAGTGCAAAATAAGCAATTAATGAAACTTCACAAATGCAACATTATAAAGCAAAATGTTCAAGATATAATTGATGTACATAAAAATTATGATATCCTGGCGGTAGATGCACCCTAAAACCCAAGTATACAAAATGACGGCATTGTATTGTGCGGGTCGATGGGGAAATGGGGGTGAAAAAACAAATTCGATCTCTATAATAATAACGTTTACACTATAATGATAATGTTTCATTTTATTTAAACTAAGATTGCTATAATATTATATAAATAAAAAAAGAAAGATCAATTTAAAATAGGCTTACCAATTACTCCTGCACATGAAATCAAGTATAAATGTAGCTTAAATCAAAACAGTTTTACAGTGCATGTCAACATATAAAATTTCAATGATTTGATGCGGTTTGCACCTACGCCTATATGACGTATATACATAAAAAGTTTGAGTTTTTTAATATTTAGTAATCACTTATCATGCATGAAAATACTGTTTTCTTGACTTTTCTTTTAATTGGTTAGCTTTGGAACTTTTCTTTTTGTACACAGTGTATATTTAATATAAATATGTGTTGATTGTCAAAATCATGTTGTGTATTGAAATTCGGGTGAAGTATACACACAAACACACACCGTGTTTATTTATTTCTGTTGCTATATGAATAGTTGCTTTTTTTAATGTCGAGACCATTCAGACAGATGTCAAATTTTCATTCATTGAATATTCCAACATCAATGAAATTGTGAAATAAAAATTATCTAGACCAAAAAAATCTCTTATTTAAAAAAGTAGCAAATGGTTCGATTGTGATATTTCTTAGAAACACCAACCAAGGAGAAAATGTACTAATCTATTGAAATCGACCGTGTACAATGAATACGGCGTGTTTAGCTAGAAGTGAGTAACTTGGCACTTATCCTTGTCGGAAAGCCCCCGCTGGAGTCGAGGCTTGGCCATCAATTTACATAGTATATTAGATATCCCTAAAATAGAAGTTCTCAACGAGGAGAGGGAAAAAAATCAAAATCGATATACAGTGAAACCAGTCTAATCCAACATATACTTGGAGAAGAATTCTGTGTCAAATTAGACAGGATGTCGGATTACTCAGTGTAGGGAAATAGAAAATGGTAAAAATGGGAATATTTACATTTGCTGATGTCTTTCCTTATATATCAATGCTAATAAAATTGAAAATCAATTTTCAATGACATGCAGTTGGTCACATGATCAGAATTTCTTGCGTATTGAAAGCAAACTGCACGAACAATTTTAAAAGTTCATACTGTGACGTTTGAAAACATTTGAAAATTAAAGTCTAAATAATGCCTATATTTGTTTGAAACATAAATGGAAATGTAAAATATAAATATAAGAAATAGAATATTATTTTTTAGAGTTTTATTTTGGTATGACATGAATTCGGTACGTGATTACATTTATCATAACACCCTTCGGGAGTTATAGAATTTGATCACGTGACCGACTTCGTGTCATACCCCAATGAAACACTAAAAATGATATCTTATTTCTTAAATAAATATTCTTGGAATTCACAGCGAAATCGATTGCACATTTGTCGGATTAGACAGTTTGCAGTGTTATTAATACTTACATTTCCTTCGAACAGACTTCTCGGGGAGAACCGATGCATCAACTACCACCTGCAAAAATAAAAACGCCCCAATGATCACTTTACCTTGTGTAATACTTTCATTTACATATACCTTCTTTTAGAAATCTTATAGTTTACTTCAAAAAAAAAAAGGTGCTAGAAATATGTGCCTACTTACATATACATGCATTTTACCGCAGATTTCACATTTCTAATTATTTGCACATATTTATACAGAATAAAAACGTGCAGGAAACCAGTACATTTCATAAAAGAGTCACCATTTATATTTTGATCTTGAACGAATTATACTGCACTTACATGTATCGTTTACAAGGACATTATCCCATTTATAACCGCAATCTGTTCCTACTCATGTTTTTTTTAACTTTTGAAATTTTAGAATAGGCCAAACCCAGAAAAATTAAAAATGCATTTAGTGGGAGAAAATAAATTACATGTAAATACGATTGAAAGCCTTCTAATGTCAGTTGTGGCTGATGAAAGTACTAAACCGTTCCTAGTATAAAGACTGTTATGCAATAACTTGTTAGATACTGAGACCGATCTTGTGTTTAACAATTATGAGGGATATTTTATCGCCGATGTCTTATATTTCAGATCGTAAATTAATTGTTGACAATTTTTATTTCGAGAGTGTACAGATAAGGATAGACATTGTAACTCATTTTCAAATTTGATTTACGTAACCGAGATATAGTATAATTCATAGTTTTATATTTATTTTTACGCTTTGAGTTAATTGAAAGATGACTCTTAATTTTTAAGTACATACCATTTCACCAAATTGATGCCACCTACATTATATTAAAGTTCAAATCTGTTTCGCAAAAAAAAAAACAAAAAACAAAACAAAAAAAAAGTATAAGAAGCAAAGTAAATGTAAACATTTCATATAGCCATAACAGAATAGGAAAATAAGGTAAGGCGATTGCATTGTATCTGAACTTAACCTTTCCCCAGGATGTTAATGCCTTTTGAAAACTCGAAATATACATGTAAAGATCTTTGAACAGTCATACCTTTCCAACTCTTCAATTTTCAGGGATCTGTATTCTAAACCCCTTTCACATATTTGTATTGTTTTATAATTTTTTTTCAGAACGATCACTGATCGTTATATTACGTTTACCTTTTGCAAAGCACAATTAATGGATGCAACTGTATTATGTCAAAACAGCTTTGTTATAATGATTTTACGATATACTGATATTGTGTTACGTCACGTTCAAGAAGTTTTTACTTATATAGAGACGTCACTGGTAAAGGTATATACAATATGCCAACTTACTTGCTTATGTTACACGAAGCTGTAGCCCTAGCCAAACAATACGTGAGTAAAAGAGTTAAAATATACAAAAACAAGTGTTTTCTTCTTTTCATGTATAAGAGTTTGGACAAATTCTACTTCATATGAATACAATAATAGGTCTGCTTATAACGGGACACAATTCTTAATTGGAATTCCAAAAGATTGTTGGAAGACCTGGTCTTCAAAAACCCCATAGATATTGCCAATCAGAAACTCAAGCATCTTCTTGATACCAACTTCAGATTACTTGTTTGAACAATCAGACTTTTTAAACGAAATAATTTTGCAAATGACCAATGACAAAGTAAGTAAATTAACGAATTCCATTTTGATTGAAAAGGCAGCTCTCAATGATATCAAAAAGCTTGGACTTGAATTAATCGAGTGGAATGGCTGTGTATAAAGTTGAAAAGTCGGAAGGTTTTAAGCTGTTAATTTAGTTTAAACCTTGAAATTTCAAATTGGCCAAAAGTTCCTTGGAATTTTAAAGTATCGCATCTGATTTACACCACTTCTCGAAGATATTGTTGCACAGTACTCTTAAAGTTCCTCCTTCACTACTGTTAATATCTCATGAGGAGTAAAGAAAGAGCTTGGTTGAACATTTACTACAACAAACTATATATCTTTGAAAGGATTTATATGAATGCAAATTTATAAAGCAAAAATAAAGAAAAATGATTTCATGTATAAAGCATTGTATTCCATAGATGACATACTACATGTACCATCACCAGAAGTAAGATGGTCACATGATTACATGATCATTTTATATCAAAATAAGTATCAGTACGTACGAAATTTTAAGACGTTATGGTATAATTTTTCACGATAAATTAACGTTCAGACTGTTTGAGATAACAGACAACTACTTTTTCGATAAAAAATAGAAAATGTTAATTCACATACTATATGTCATCGTTCGTCTGCAAATTTTTTTAAAAGAAAAATTTCGATTGTATACCCATTGCAAGTACAGGTAAAAGATGCATGGGTTTCTGATTGACAATATCTAATTTTTTGAGATCAAGAATTGCGTCTCGACAATATCAGACCTATTTTTGTAATTATGTAAAGCATCATTTATTGAAAACAAAAAAAAAATTATTGCTGTGGCTTTTAATTCGATACTTATGAAAACTGACCACGTTTTTTTTTTAATTTCTAATATCCGTTCATTCCTTAGTTGATTCAGTGTTTCACTTTTATCTCGAAATAAAAGACAGTAGAAAGTGTGGCAAATTTGCTTCAGATTTAAATATTTTATAAGGAAAAATCATTCGTGGTAATCTTGCAAGAAAACACTACACAAACCTGATAAAAACTCTTTCTTTTATGTCAACTTATTGCAATGTACTCTCATCATTTGTATGGGGAGTCTATGTCTCCGAGTTGATTTGATATGCAAGATTATGAACTACCTACAATCTATTACAGAAAAGTCAAGCCATTGACAACAAAGCTAATGATGCAAGATTATCAATAGTGTTGGTTAAAGCATATCCATTTTGCAAAAGCTATTTTCGAGACAATGACCTACTAAGCCAATTAAATTTCGAATGTTGACTGACCTTTCCATTCAAATTGTAAGGGCATCATTTTCATATTAATTATCCTGATTTTTCCATTCGCAAGTCATGACAAGGAACGCACGGCGTGACAGGTCGACTTCAGGCTTCCTTCTCCTTCATGGCATCTGATCCGGACGCTGTTGTTTTAGGGATGTGGATTTGCCCTGCTCCAAAGTCATACTGATTTAAAAGGTTCCGAGCTTCATGACTATTGTTCACCTCCATACATCATGACATAAAAAAGACGACTTACAGGATATAAGTATAGCCCAGTCAATAATATCACAAACATATGAAAAAAAAACACAAATTAAAATATAACAAAAAGGCTCTGTACAAATAAATAATGTTTAACCAATAGTTCAACTGAGCCAAAAAAAAGTTATTACAACGAATTACAGAAAAAAAAACATTTCTGGTAACTCCAAATGAGAGGGTAAAGAAGGACATGACATTGTTGTTGGAACATTTTAATGGCTTTTTCAGGAAAATAGTGCTATGCAACGCAATTTGAAAAAAAACTTCGCACTTTGATTTCAAATTTGTATTTTATCAACACACTCAGTGCGTTAAATTTAAACTAAATCAACGCACATAGATTTTTTGTTTTTTTACAGAATACACCGACATTTTTTTTCACCATGGACATGCACAGTTAACGCCTTGATCCCACCTAAAAATTGTAAGAACATTCACAAAGCCGTGCACAATTTTTTTATGAAAGTCCGTTGATATGGAGTTTTCAAAACACTTTTTCGAAGTATATTGATTTGATCCTTAATTTATGTAACTGAAAAAAATTAAAGTGTGTATTCTTTGTAACAAAGCAGACCTTTGTCCAAAGGCTATTCTTGCATATGAAGTGCGCGGGGATCGGGTGGGGGATCGAGAGATTCTACACTGCATCAAAAGATAAGTTTTCTTAACAGCGGAACTACTTTTCCTTACCTGGATACTTTCCGCTGCAACATTCACCATTATCAGGTCATTGCTTATACAAAGAATTGTGTAAGAATTTCCCGTTATTCCGATCAAAACAAGTATATTTATGCACGTCGAGTGCTATCACTATTTAGTGATGACCTAGAAATGCTAGAATGTACAAAATCGGTGGACTTATTAAAAGGTCTTTTAAGACTTGTTTGTGTTCTACTTATAAAGTACAGGTTTTAGCTAAAACATTTTTCTTTAATTTTTCAACATGTGTAAGTTTATATTCGTAACTTCTGTGCAACGCACAGATTATTAGTAATATTGTATGGTCTTTTAGTTATCCTGTTTTTTTTTTACACAGAAACATATCTGTTTTTTAACTAGTTTGTTCTTCATTTTGTATGCTTAATATGTGCACTTAAATGTTTAGCGCACTAGAGCGCTCAAGAAATGTTTGCATTGTATTGTATTGTATTGTATTGTTAAAAAACCTGTTTGTTTGTTATAAAATATATAAAATGCATTTATCAATAACTGTGCAAGTAATACATGTACACATGTATATAGAAATATGATAATTATATAAACATATTAACTTCATTTAAAAAAAAGTTTACGTATTCTATCTATTATTTTCAGAGAGAGAGAGAGAGAAAGTAACACCCAACTCAATAATCTAATAAATAAGAAGGAGTTTTCATAGTAAGACAACTGTTTTATGAAGACATCACTAATTTTATTTTTTAACTTCCATTGTTTTGTTCAATTGAAGATTAAAATCCAATTATTACATCTGGTCAATTAGAAAATTAATATTAGAGCTATTCTTAGGAAGCTTTCGCATGCCTAGAAAATTTCTTCGGAGTGAAGTTGTTATTTTTTAAACTCTACCAAACACACCAGAAACTAGCAGGCTTACTTTGTATGGGTTTAACGTAGAATGTATTAAGAGACCCTTTCTGCTCATGGAGCAAAAAATAATATACGTATCATTACTTTTTTATTTCCAAAATATATAAAACCCCAAAAATAATTTATTGATATATAATACTTCTATAAACTAAATAATATGTTTTATTTACAGGCACTTGTTTCGGAAATAAATCTAAACCATCCTATGGGTTAAAAATTTACGTCCGAAACAAGTGTCTCTTATACAGGGGTATTATTCTGTTAAATGCATTAACTTGAATATTGAATATTTTGAATGCACGTATTTTTAACTGTGACGTAATTTAGTATTTGTATTAAAAAAAAAACATGCAAGGACAAGGTGTAATGTTTTAGAAATTGTACCTATTCCCTTTGTAATAAGAAATAATACATATCTTTAATTCAATTAAAGTTTGATTTTTTATGTGTCTTCCACATTTCTTTTTCATGTTTGGAAGTTTTACAAGAAATAAACTTTGATAGAAAAATAGTACCATTACGATAATGGTGATGGCTATCGCCGAATTCCCAGACCCTGTATATACAGTGAATAAATATACTCCGTTCAAGAACTCACCTCGTGTCTGATTTGGGGGATTCTTACACCTTTCTGGTACCTGATCCATCACTGATGTTTTCAAGAGGTCTGCATTGGCCGTTTTTTCAATGTGTATTATTTAATTGGTCATTTCAGCTTGCGCATTGTTTAATAATAATTCACAATCTATTGCAATGCAAACTAATCAAAATAAGAAGTACAAAAACGTATATGTTTATATGTAAAATCATACTGACTATAAAAAATTTTGAAAATTCACATAACAAGTATAATTTGTCAAACGAAACAATAAGCCCAACTAAGAATACAAAATAAAAAAAATGTTACAGCACAAAGCTAATCCATGTTTAACAAGTTAAGTTTTAATCTGAATATATGCATGTTTAGGCATTGTTACAGGAAAATTTGATTTCAATTTTAAACTTTTGATTTCACAAATGAAACGCAATGAAGCAAGGAAACATGTCATTTTCATCATGCAGTTGCTCTGCCATCGGTATCTTTTTTCAAACATTTTTGTAAGTTACATTTTATATCTTTTTGTATATGTATTATAATTCTCTGCCGACCTTAAGATACGCACTAATAAGATATGTAAACAAATAAATATATTTCATTTACAAATAAAATAATTAAATAAAATTAAAAATAATTGGTGAATTTACTGATTAATTAAGGAAAGAAGAGATGGGTTTTAAAAAAATAAAAAAATTAAATAAGATTTTTTTTTTTTTTTGAAAAATAGAGATATTAAAACAGTTAGAAAAATTAATCCTTTCTATATACGTTTCTTCAATTTTTCCCATCAAAACTACATAAGGCTTTTTTCTTTACTTCGTCAAGAAAACAATGAAGAGTTGCAACACTTGACATGTTTTAGTCGTTCATGAACTAATATGCATTTTCTTCCTTAAGAATACTCTGTGTGGTTTCATAATCCACACTAAACAGGAAACATTTTGAGCCAAATTCTTTATAATGACGTCAATGCAGTGCTTAAGATATCCGATCAGATGACCTCTAGGATATGGTATACTTGAACTATTTATTTATGGTAACAAAATAATATAGTAGGCTAACAAAGTACATATATAAGTATTCATGAATACTGCGTCATATTTAGATTGTAATGGAACTTTTGAATACAATTTTGTTACATTTCTTTTCCTGAAAAAAATATTCTGTACATATTAAAAAATATTTTGATATATACAGAATGTTAAACAGTTGTGATGGATTCCATTTGCAGCATTGCAAGATGATTGCATTTTTTTCTGATTTGGGATAGTTTTTAAACAAGTGTATTTCTCAATATTTATTCTTTTAATAGTTTCTTGTCTAGCTCTTTCAGCTGTGGACTGCCACTTTGCTGTATTACCCTTTGACAAGATCACCATTGAAGATGCTACAAGAAAAACACAAAAAGATGATATCCTCATTTTAATGAAAGTGTCTCAATGTTCTCTCAAGGTTTACAACTAGCATGGCCATCATTAGCTTCAGTTTTATAAAACACAGGACAGATGGAACAGCGGCTACATAGAAAATTCCACTTTTCTTACTCGGTAATCAGGATCGTGTTGCAGATGGCATTATCTTCCATTGTCTATTTCCATTTTCTTGTCCGATATTTAGTATCTCCTCAAACAGGAATTTATGTTAATTACAAAATTCGACACCTCCGTGTTGGACCATCAAAAAAGAATATTATTCATATTTTCTCCCTTTGTTCCAATTTCCATGAATTAGGGACCTTTTTGTTCCCCTCTTCTCTCTCTCTCTCTCTCTCTCTCCCAATTTGTTCTCATATGAAGAAATTATTAACAGCCTTAGTAACAGATACTCTGCAAATAAAGTTAAGAACACAAGCTAGTTTAGATTAATGTTACATATATGCATGTACCAGTATTTGGTTGTGTACACATATATATCAAAGTCTTGCGTAAAGTTATATGTAAAATTACAACAGCAATTACTAAATATACAGTGTTCCTTACTTACAAATTTTTTTTCCAGATTCTGTAGGTTATATGCTTTATATATATACATATGTATGATTGAGATGCAAGTTAAAATGATGACGGTTGCTTTATAATTTCTTTCTCTTTATAGGTATGAAAAATTCAGATATCTTTTTGAATATAGTCACATTACACACCCTAGTATGAAGATGAGCTGATCGACTCGACATAAAATCACATTCTGTCGTATCATTCTTGAAAGAGAACTGCTACCATATTAATTTCCAAACGCTAAGTGCTTGTGGCTAAATCTTCTAAAGTAAGTAAAGCATACACTTCATACATTGATATCGATAAAATATAATAAGTGTAAATTACTTGCACATTTCTTAATTGAATAATAATGGAAAATGATAGAGAATCACTTTAAACTTTAACATTAATATGTTACTTTGAGGTGAGTTACAGTTAAAACCTCCACTTTACTCTTGTATCAAACATTATTATTTTCTGACACATGAAACTGGCGAGAAGAGATATTAGTAATGGGGTAACAGCTCGTAACGAAAGTGAAAATTCTAATGTCGTAAAATTTGGAAAAGCTGTCTAAAAAGATGTAAATGAAATTTTGGTCTAGTGAAACTATCATTAATCTTCCAACGTCATCTTTTGTGCCTATTGCACAAAGTTGATACCAGGGCTTAGAAAGGATTTGCGCATGCTCAAGAAGCATGTAATGAATTTGATTAAATCGCGCATGCTCTCTTGTGTTAATTATGGAGATTTTTGGACAACTTGTTATTTTCAGAACGAGCACTGGTCAGTGATATTGAACTATACACGTGGGGGCAGATAGTTGGTTTTTGTCCAAAAGTCAGAGCCAATATTTAGCAGCGTTTGGTCCATGATACGGGGGTGCTCGAGGTGATCTCGCACGTCAGAGAATATTTCCTCTTGTTTGGCAGATCCTAATAAATTTCATTTTTGTCGGTTTTCTAATTTAATCATAACTCCCTCTGTATTTCCTCGGCGGAGATCACTGAAGCAATATCCTAATAAAGAAAACCATGATTCATGAAATTAAAGCAAAAAAAAAAAAAAAAAAAAAAAAAAAAGCATTGCCGAGGCCAAAGACAGTTATTAAATTTCTTCTCTGTGTTATTCTTTTCTTTGTTTCATCTCTTAACAGTTATTTCCTAAGGGATCTCAGCAAAACTGACCAAATAATGCTGATTCAAATATGAATTACTTTTCGAGTATAGGAGTATATGTACATGTACTGTGTGGGTTTCTAGATGCTAGCAATATACATAATTCTTTGTAATATTACATGTATTAGCCACAACGACAATTTATATGACTGTTATTAATTTTAAATAAAAGTGCTAGTTTTCAGTTATATATACAGTCAAATATATAAAGCTAAAGGACTAATATTAGTTCATGCGTAGAGAAATCTGCTTCCATTCTCATGTAGAAGTTTTTTTTCTTTTTTCTCAAAATATAGTTTTTTCTTCTTCTTCTTCCTTTCTGATGTAGTAGTTTTTCTTCTTTTCTCATGCAGAATTTTTCTTCTTCTTTTCTCACGTACACGTTTTTTCTTCTTTTTTTCTCATGCAGAAGTTTTCTTCTTTTCTCTTGTATAGAAGTTTTTTTCTTCTTACTCTTTTCTCATGTAGAAATTTTCTTCTTCTTCTTTTCTCATGAAGAAGTTTTTTCTTCTTCATTTTTCATATAGAAGTCTATTGTTCTTCTTTTCTTATGCAGAACTTTTTTCTTCTTCTTTTCTCATGTAGAATTTTATTTTTCTTCTTCTTTTCTTATGTAGAAGTTTTCTTCTTCTTTTCTCATGTAGAAGTTTTTTCTTCTTACTCTTTTCTTATGTCGAAATTTTCTTCCTCTTCTTTTCTCATGTAGATTTTTTTTCCATATTCTTTTCTCCTGTTGAAGTTTTCATATTTTTTTCTCATGTTGAATTTTTTTTGTTTGTTGATTTTTTCTTCTTTTTCTCATGCAGAAGTTTTCTTCTTTTCTCATGTAGAACTTTTTTTTTTCTTTTCTCTTGTTGAAGTTTTCTTATTTTTTTCTCATGCAGAAGTTCTCTTCTTTTCTCGTGCAGACGTTTTTTTTTTCTTATTTTCTCATGTAGACGTGTTTTTTCTTCTTTTCTCATGTAGAACTTCTTTCTTCTTCTCTCCTCATGTAGAATTTTTTTCTTCTTCTTTTCTCATGTAGTTTTTTGGTCGTCTTTTCTCATGTAGGAGTTTTTAAAATAAATTCTGCTACATATTTGATTATATAAAACAAATTTAAAAAACTGTCAATATGACTTCAAGTTTCATAATTACTATCGATAAAAATAAAGACATATTTGACTCATGTATATTTTTACAATCATATGAACCATTTGCAATATTTGTCGTACTAGAGGGTGGTTTCTCTCTGTTCAACTTTTGTTGTTAGATGTTATTTTATCTTCCTTTACAATCTCTAGTTAAAAACTTGGGTATAGTATTTGTTAACGGTGCATGTGTTTAAAACACTAAAGGTGGTTTAGGAAGAGTGATCATTTTTTTTAAAGATTGTTTCCCCCAAACAACATCGATGAATTTCAATTTAATGTAGGAGGACTGTATTAAAGAACAGGAAGCTTTAAAAGTTCACTCAAAGACATTGAGCATGTCTGCCCTGATGCCCTGGCATACTAAACTTACTAGACAGTGATTAGGTAAAGGTATAAAAAAAATCAGAGAATCAATTTTTAAAACCGGTTTGGCGTCTTTCAAAGTCAAGTTTAGATCACAGCAAAAACCAAAACGATTTTTTTTGCATTGGTCTAATAAGATTTTAGATATCTTTTGAAATTAGGGTATTACATCGTCTCCAGCCACGGTCCGGATCGAGTCCGCATAACCCTCTCCCACAGGTACAAGAATGGGAGAGGATCGTACATTTTAGCCGTTATTTGCTACAATGGGGGTATTGTTGTACAAAGAGAAGTTAGATATGCATGTGCGCATCATGAAAATCAAGGAAATTAAACTTTTAGGGGTATGTTTAACAAGACAATATGTGAAATAAATTTACAAATGCATATTTGAGAGGGGGAAATATTGAGTTAATGTTTACTGATTTACTTAAAAACACAGTTTAATTTGATAGATTTCTTTGTCAGCAGTTTGTCATAGGGCCTGATAGGGACAGATATTATGAAATACTTTGCCTAATATCATTAACAACTCAAGTCAAATATTACTTAACATGTATAGAATTGCAAATTATAATTACGTATCTAGCACGATGTGAATTAATGGTCATACCTACATAAAACAAAATTCATGAGTCTAAACAATATATTTATTGCAATCAATTCGATTCAAGATTTACACATATCGTATTACAGTTCAGTTATGTCTAACTCGTTAGCTATGTCGCTTTTCTCCTTTTCTATCATGCACTTCCATGGACAGCAAGAAAAAAAAGCATATTCATTAACCATTTATAAGGTATACACTATCTAGATAAACACATTACTGTATAATTATTTTCATGACAAACTCGTGTTACAAGGCACCATGCATGCATATTTGATTGATCTTTCTGATAACCAAGGTGGTCTTCGCACAACATGGAATACTGGAAAATGTTAGACTTTGTCTTAATAGCATGTCGTTTATCATTTAAAGTGAATATTCAACCGCCATATATACCACGAAAAAGTGAATCATACATACGATGTGATAGGCATAATTGAAATATTGAAATTGCAATATGTTGTTCTTTGAAAAGCCCTCTTCTTCTTTCCTTGCCCGATCTGCACTTGAGGTCACTCTCTTCTGACCATTGACCGTTAGTTGACTTTTGCTCCCTGGACCCTCAAAAGGGGTTTATTATTGCAATTGCAGAAAATAATTATGAGATGCACATAATGTTTATCTTGACAGATTCTAATTACTACCCCGGCGGAAGCACTCGGCGGGAATTGTCCACTATAATTAGAAGCTGCCCGCTACAGTAATGAGATGTAATGGTCAGGCGAGGTATGCATGGATGTTGGTGCATCTGGTGCAAGGAGCTTAAATAACCCGGATAATGCAGCTGCCAAGCAAGGTGCAAATTTGCGGTGTGCGCATGCTCCAAACTAATATATCTTCTTTTAATGTAAAGAACTGTTGGTCATGCATCCATTTTATAATTATACAGTTTCTTTATTAACAGTTCTTTCATTCTATGAAATATTTTCTTTGTATCTCTTTCTTTTAAAATTTCTTTTCTTTTGTATTTTATATTCCCTCTGGTTACATCTAAAAAGGACCTTTCTCCAACATCGAACTTATTTCTCTCTCGGAAGATGCTTCCTTCTGGGTAGAAACTAGTCGAAATAATTATATCCAAGTTCTTCGCCTTTTTTCCAGGGATAAATTGCTTCGCCAGTGCTTGTAAACCTTCTAATTCAGTTGCTAATCTCCCTTGTAAATCGCCTAATTGAGTTTTTCAATTTCTTGTCATTTTCCGATTTTTCACATCGGTGATAGATGAGATCGGATCAGACAAATTACTAGATTTAATTGATTTTTACAATTTAAGTGTGACTGTTTCTATTGACATTCATTGAGCTGTGTATAAATAAGTGATTCTAGAAGGAAATAACATGAAAGGGTGATTAATATGTCTTCCCCTAACTTTAAGGAAAAAAAATATTTCGCAGGTTTCAGTAACAAAAATTAAGAAAAGATAGAGCTCTACAATTGTAAGTTCCTATTCAGCTGCATATTTAAGCAACTTTCTAATTGTGCTACATGTATAATACGATGTCTCTTTGATTTAAAGGGGGGGGGGGCTTAACGACTTTTTGCAAAAGATATATTTAACATATAGGCACTGAAAATTGGGGCTTATACCTTTTTTGTTGGTTTAGCCCCCCCCCCACCCCCACCCCCACCCCCTTATATAAATTGCTTCCAACGTCTAAGCGATAAGAGAAGCATTAGAAGGCTACTTTGTCAACCATTTATAGATCAGTATATCATAAATATTTACGTACATCCACTAAATATATTAAATTCCTTTTATTGTTGATTTTTTAAAACAAATAATTCCTATAAGAAAACCATTGTCATCAATGACAATGCTAGTGAACATATACATGTATATGTATCACCTCTGAAGACTTTATGAACTTTGCAAGGCTGTTACATCGATTAATGAAACATACCATCACATAAATACATGTACATATCGACAAATTGTTTCAAAATTTTCGGCTTCTATATACCTTTATATCCTACTTTTAAATGATATTTGAACAGTTAAATTAAAAATATGCAAACAATGAAATGCAGCAAGTAGTACCATTTTGAAAGGGACAGTCCGCAGAGAAAAAAAAAATTAACTTACCTGAGAAAAAAAAACTTGACAGACAACCCCACCTCCCCTCTATGCTATGTGCATAAAACGCTTTTCTTTGTTGATAGTACTTATAGGGTGTATGGGAATTAACGTTGCAGCTTTTACAGATTTTTTTTTGCATAGGGTGCAACTATCAAGTAAAGAAAGCATTTAAATATTGCTAAAATTATGTCATGAACAAGGTTAATTAAAGAGAGAGAGAGAGAGAGAGAGAGAGAGAGAGAGAGAGAAATATTATAGTATAGTTAAAATTACGCAGTATTTAATATTATTGTGTATATTACATGTATAATAGCCCCTGACTGTTTCTCGGACAAGAAAATCGCATGATTTGATTTTTTTCTTTATCGTGCATGCAGAGATTTTAATTTAACTTTGTTATACGATCTGATTCATTTACAAATATACTCGGTTTTATCACAGAGTCCGTTCTTTCCAAAGAAAGGTGCAACTAGGTACTACGCAATACATAACACTGTCATGTAATTTTAAATTTACATATGTAACTCGGTCTTACCCAAAATATCGCGCAATTAATTAGTATTACGTGTACATGTATGATATAACAAAAAAAAAGTTAGATCTAAATACAGACACAGACTTATTGCATACTATACGATTCTTACAAATAGCTTCACAGATTATCGAATAATTATATAATAGCATATACATGTGTATCAATAAACCATTATACAAAATACACAAGAACAGAGCAATATTCATTGACAAGGAAAAAAGTTGATGCAACAAACAGACGAAACAAATATAAAATTAAGTTGGATTTGCTACATAAAGCAGTGTCTATATTAGGAAGATTAATGGATTGTAGCATATGAAAATCATTTACGCAAATTCTGAAAATTTCGTTAAAATTGAAAGCTACTATGTAGAACTTCCCGTGATTTCTATAGTTAAAAAACCCAAGATTTACTAATATTATAGAGTCATCTCTCTTTGATTTCCCGAATATAGTTATGCTTTGTGAAACAAAGGCGGATCCAGCACCAGCGAAGCCGGGTGTGCCCTCCCCCCCCCCTCCCCCCCTTCGCGATTGAATTTTCTTTTTTTTTCTACTGCCATCCCCCTCCCCCATTATGAAATGCCTGGATCCCCCGCTGTGAAAAATCTGTATAAATACCTATATATAAGTGTAAAAAATAATTCAATTTTATTAACTTAAAAAAATGAATTTGAGGTAGATGGCAGAACAATATAACTTTTGTTCCCAGTTCTTTTTACACAGTTACATGTATGACTTGTATATTTTTTATAGAAAGAAGTTGAATTTTTTTAAAAGTTCATGCATTCATTATGTAGCGCAGCTGCAACTGATTACCGGGTCCTTCTACGTGTAACTAACTAATTAGTAAATTTGCAAGATGAAAAATTAGCAGTTTTATTTTCTTCATAGAGCGAGGAAAGACAACTGCGTGTATTTTTGATCTGTTTCCTATCGGGATCGGAATTCAACAAATAATTCGCTTCCGGAAAGCGTCGGGCTTTGTTGCCTGCAAGAACTTACAGAAAAAGCATTTTCTAGCTCTCTGCAATATTGTTAAAATTAGAAATAGTTGAAACAACATTAAGATGGAAGAAAAGAAGCGATCACCAACAGAGGAAGATAACGATGAAGAGGGAAGACGCTCTAGTCGGAGGAAGAAAGCAAAGGTTCGTTCCGAAAATCCTCAATGTAAAATTAGCCAGAATACTGTGAAATCACTAATTTTCGTGGGGTTTAATTTTCGGTTTTCGTAACTTTTATGTCCACCACGAAATGTAAATTTTCATATGCACAACTACTAAAAAGTTCATCCACGAAATCAAATCCCCACGAACCAACATTTTTTCTTCAAACCACGAAAACTTGACCCCACGAAAATATGTGATTTTACAGTAATGAATAACTTTAAAGGTGTGACACTTTCCTTGAACCATTCCCCCCTCCGTTAAACAGGTTGGACACAGTTCCTTTTTCGGGGAAGTATTACTATAAAAGGGAACTGTTACTCTTTTCAGTAATAAAAAACATTACTCAAATCGGGAATTTTTGTCTTATTTTTTAAATAATGCCTCTAATCCATTTATTAAATAAAAAGTACATAAAAAATACGATGTAATGTGTTTAATCTTTATCAAACAAACCTCGCTGACTGAAAAATTCGGTCCTTCAGTGCTGCAGACAAGAGTAAGATGAGATTTAATCATTTTCCCTGTTGATGAATGGTACTATGGAATCTAATAAGGACATTCATTCTTAAACCATTTTAAAAGAATGTCGTTTGAAATTTAATATTTCAAGTAATTATTTTCATCTGTAAAAGAAGCAATGGTATTTAAAATTATCATTACAATTTCATTTAAAGAAAAATAATTTAAAATTAAATTAGAATGAATAATCTCTTGAACGAGTTAGCAAGTGCTGAACGTATCCATTATCACAATTTTAACACAGGTAAACTTCCATAAGAAATCTATACCATAGAAATATTTCACCACTCCTTTTCAGCTTTTTGCAGCAATAACTATTGCAGTTTTGAGCACACATACACTTAATAGACAATAAATATTTAGAGGATGTGAAAATATCCTTGCACTTTATCTTTTATTCAAAATAAACACGAGAATAGAGGCTAAACGAGTGAAAATTCCCGAATTGAGTAATGTTTTTATTACTGAAAAGAGTAATAGTTCCTTTTTATAGTAATACTTCCCCGAAAAAGGAACTGTGCCCAACCTGTTAAAGATATTTTTTATTCGGGAAAGAGCATTTAAACTGCCTTTAAACAAAAAGGAGATTTATGAAGCTTGCAATAGGCTAGGTTACTTGATTTTTTTTTAATAAAGAAAATGATAATTCATTAATTGTGTTGAAGGTTGAATACAAGGAATCAGAAGAGCAAGTTACCACTGTCTCAGATGGAGAAATGGAATCAGATGAGGAGAAGAAAGAGAAAGACAAAGACACAAAAGTTCAGGAGGAAAAGAAACCTCCACCGCAACAACAGCCAGCTCCTGCCCCTACAAAGACTGACCCCGAGCCAGAGCCAGAAAACGACAGCGAAAATGATGACCCCACAGGTACACAAAAAATTATATTAAAAAAAGCACAAACAAACACACTAAAATTTGATTCGTTGAAAGTAATGCAAAATGGATTTTTCATGGCTATGCTTGTTTAATAACTGCAGAAAAAAATCCACTTTATGTTACTAAATTGTACCTGATGATGCTTAAATGGAAATGTTCCATCAGTTTTAAGATTACAAATGTTGAAACAATTAAAATGCATAATAATGATTTTATTTTTAATGTGTAGTATATATTTCAGGTATCACTATATGCAGTACATGAAAATCCTGGTAATTACCGTATAAGTGGAAATTTTAGCAAGATACAAATTTAGCGATTTCAGAATCTACCCAAAATCTGGTATTTTATTTTTAGCGAGAAGCAATTTTAGCGATTTTTAAATGCTTACTAAAGTAGCTATTACAAATAATATTTTAATTTTTAATGTGTATATATATTTTAGCGATGTCAGCACCCTTGCTAATAATGCCAAAATTAAATCCTCGCTAAAAATTCTACTTATACGGTGCTTATTTGTATCACCGGAATATTTATTTTAATTGTTTATTTGCGCAGGTTTAGAAGGAGCAGCATTTCAAAGCAGAGTTCCATTTGACAAAATGACATCACAGGAAGCAGCCTGTTTTCCAGATATTTTACAAGGGCCACCCCAGTCCCAAAAAGTCTTTTTACATCTTAGGAATAGAATTGTAAGTCTTCAAGCATCTCAAAGAGACAGTATAATATAGAATCCTGTCTCCTGAAGCATCTCAAAGATACAATAAAAATTAGAATCTAGCTCCTCTTCATCATTTGTGTCATCTAAATTTAAATCCCTGTGACATATTAGGAAGATACTTTAAATAACTAAATAATTATCTTTGCATCCTTGGGAGCTATTGTAAAACATCTTTTTTTTTCTCTGGAAGAAAATTCTGTGTCTTGTTAATATAACATATCAATGAACAGATCTGTATTGTAAATTTTCTGAGTTCAAAACATTTTTTATGATATCATTTGTGTGTAGGAGTAGTCCATCCTGTTTTTATTTCTCCATTTAGCTTCAATTATGGCTTGAAAATCCTAAACAGCAGTTGACATTTGAGGTAGCTCTTCCACAGATTGAGGCCCCATATAACAGTAAGTCTGATTGAGTTAAAGAGGTTCTTTTAGAAATCGCTCTCTAATTCATGGGGTATGTCAGGGCATCAGCAATAGTTGGAAATGTGGAATTATTTGCATAACGGATGATAATTGGAAATGTTTTTAATATGAAAAGAAAGGATACGAGCAGGTTTTTCTGTAGTATTATGTAGGAAATTAAAGTATATATTATTGTTTATGTTTGCATGAAGAAAAATTTTATGTTTTCTTTATGCCACAACCTTGAAGTTTTTATATTGTAACAAAGGTGATGGACCGCTGGTAATGAGAGTACACACGTACCTAGAGAGATTCGGCTATATCAACTTTGGAGTATTCAAGAGAATAAAACCATTACCAGGTATGATATGAGATTTTAAGGATATCACTAAATAAGAGAATGAAAAAAGACAACACATTATAAAAATAATATGGATATAAACTGATAAAAATTTCAGAAAATTTCAGAAGCAGGTGTACTGTTTTTTTATTTTTGTATCACTCAGCTTGACGAAAATACTGTTAACCAACTTTTATCAATCTGCAGGAAATATCTGAAAGTTTGTTGATTCTTACTTCCAAATACTTTTTGCTATGAAATATTTACATGCATTCCAATGTGTATTTATGATAAATAATTTCAAAGTCACAAAGTCTAGTTGTCATTAATAGAACTTACACTTTCAAATTGCTAATTAAAGATGTTGCAAATAATAACTGGTTTGCGGTAACAATATCTGAAAGTGCAATTTAATTAACTAACTTGCAGTTAAAAAACATGGTAAAGTGATAATTATTGGGGCTGGGATAGCAGGGCTGACTGCAGCCAGACAGCTGATGGCTTTTGGAATGGATGTCACAATACTTGAAGCCCGTGTAAGTAGACATTTCTTTGTAGATCTAAAGAGAGTTCTGCTTTTAAATCTGAAAATCTCATAATTTCGAAAAATCTTGTTATGTTATAAAGAAAAGAGATACAACTGAAAGTTGTCGCTATCTTTTGTGTTTCCTTTTGCTGGGTCCATCTTGATAATGAAGTTAATTTTCTTATATAAAAAGTAGAAGAATTCTGACAAAGAAAATGTGTGATGCATTAATTGTATTTGTTTTAGCAAGCTATATTTTGCAGCTTTCTCACTGAAAAACCTCTCTATAGTTCAACATTAAAAGTAAATGCATTCTTGGTGACAGAAAAACTCACTTGCTAAATTGTACTACATCCCTGTATTTTCAGTAAAAGTCAACTACTTGCATAATTTTAGCTGTGAGATAGAAAAGGATGACCAAACGTAAAAAGAGAAACACATATTCATGTCAAATGCCTTCAATGTGATAAAATACTGGTACACATATTACATGATTGTATGTAAATCTTTTTAACCACAGGACCGTGTTGGAGGTAGAGTAGCCACCTTCAGGAAGAATAACTATGTGGCAGACCTTGGGGCCATGGTGGTTACTGGACTTGGTAAGTGTAACATTGAACAGTTGAAAATCATCCCTAGTTTTAATGAGCACCTTAATACTGAACATTAAGAGTACAAATTGATTATTTTCTTCTGAATTAAATTATTAATATTTCTTAATGTAACGGCTCCCTGGATTAATGTTTGTTAATTACTTGTACATATCTTTGACATATTTACATATTTACTTGGAACCAGGTGGAAATCCAATGACCATACTGAGCAGACAGATTAACATGGAGCTACATAAAATTAAACAGAAATGTCCCTTATATGAGACCAGTGGGAGCACAGTGAGTACACCTTTATGTCCATATATGGAAAGCTTTGTTCATGCACATCTTCAAAGGATATTCCTATTAGTACATGTGTATATGAGAGACGTAGGTGTGAATGAAAAAGGCATAGGAAGGAAATTTTAAACCATCTTTCAGAAGGAGAAAATATTTTTAAATATTTTATTTAGATGTTAAAGGATCTAAAGCTAGTCTCAATACAAATTAGTAAGTGGACTAGCAATTAAAATTCAACAAATTATATGAGTGGTTGTGTTGTACTTGTAGGTCCCAAAAGATAAAGATGAGATGGTAGAAAGGGAATTCAACAGATTACTAGAGGCCACATCTTACCTCTCTCATCAGATGGACTTTAACTTTGTCAACAATAAACCTGCCTCATTAGGACAAGCCCTGGAGGCAGTCATCAAGTAAGATTTTGTCTTAGGAAATAACTTTAACAATTTTTGAAAGAAAAAAAAATGTTAAGATATTCATAGGGTCTCTATTTTATTATGAAAAAAAAATGTTAATTAAAGGAAAGCAAGAGAGATAGAGAGAGATGAAATGAAAAAAAATCTTTTTAGGCTATTTAAATTTAATTCTCTGGTTCTCAGGCCAATTTTCTCCAAAACAGATGCAAGAGGGAAGCATTTTTCTTATCATTTTATTGGCAATAAAGTAGATGAGGGAGGTATTTTTTTTATTTTAATTTTCGAATTTTCTTTAACATAAAGATAATTTTTTTTAAATCACAGATATACTTTCCATGTCTGATCAAAAGTTCTGCTTTATCCATTGCTTATCAGCGTGTGAACAACGTAGGCAATGTCTTTGAATGTACAGCCTACTCCGGATATATTGAAATTCAGGGGACCAAACAAATTCTTTCAATATATCCGAAATTCAATATAAGCGAAATCGTGAAGCCGCCATTTTTTTTTTTATTAAAAGTTCAATCCCGATCTTTAAATAAAGAACAAACCCGAACAAATTAATTTTATCATCGTTTACCTATAACAGTGTGCAGATTACATGGAATACTAGTCCTTGAAAGTTTAAATAAAATTGTTTCTTTCTGTTGCATTGATAAGACAATCTTCAACCTCATTATTATTCCCCAGTTGCATTTATTTACGTTTTGGAGAAAAATCACCGATCTTAAACTGTTGAGTACTGCTGATCGCTGCATGTATTTGATCGTAAGTGTACTCGGGTTAATCTCGTAGCTATTTCGAATTTAGGCTTATCAATAGCCTTTACCAGTACGTATTTAATTTCAAAGATAAGTTTATTTCTAGATCTGTGGGGGTTACTAAATTGCATTTAGCCTCTGAGCGAATACATCTGTATGACATGTATAATACATTTAACATTGAATAATTTTATTGCGTCAGAGAATGCATTATAAAAACACATAAGATGAAAACTTAATTATTCACACCTTTGTATATCAACTGGTCAGTCAGGCATGATTTCAGTCACCAACTGTAACAACAGCCATCAGGGATCGAGTACTTCAATATAGCCATTAAGAAAACAACTCATTATCACCTGTGGGGACCGAACATTGACTTCAATATAAGCGAAATTTCAATATAGCCGATTTCAATATAATCATTTTTTAATGCAAAGAATATGAGAGTCAAAAACAGGGGATTTATTTTTATTTCAAAATAAGTGGAATTTCAAAATAAACGAGTTCAATTTAAGTGGAGTAAGCTGTATTTTCAGACGAAGTAGCCAATATCTCTTTGAAAATGGCTACTTGAAGTGATATTTGAATACTAAACTACAAAAAAATGAGGACAGAACTTTTTTTTCCGGATTGGTCTCTGCAATACCAATCTTTTATTTTATCAAAAATACAATAAAATTAGCAATGGAGCTACCTCAAAACGGATGCGCGCAGGCCTGAGAACCAGAATTTCAATTCTATGTAGCCTTATGCTAGCAACTTATTAACTTGTTGATAATTGTTTGTAAATTATGTTTAGGAAATATATGAGTCAAACCTCCTAAAGTTACTTCTACAAGACAGTGGGTTACATTGCATGACTAAGATTGGATTCTATTTATGTTATAGCCATTATTAAATGTAAACTTATATTATTAATAAGAGTTATATCTCTTTTTATGCACAACATGATGAATGCATTTAAAAGTTCTTGAAAGTTATCTCCCTATGTCAACAAACCTAATATTTTCTCACCATGTCCTTTGTAATATGCATACCGGTATATACATGTATTTATAATATGCCCCCCTTCGAAGAAGGGAGGGCATATTGCTTTGCTGCTGTCTATCGGTCTGTCGGTCCACCATCAGTTTCCGTTCATTTTCTTTGCAGAGGGTGCACATATTAAAATGAAATTTTGTATACAGATTTATCATAAAAATATCCAGGTCAAGTTTTGTTTTGATTACGATGGAGCCATTTTGGACAGAGTTATGCCCCTTGGACTTGGAAAAATTCCAATTTTTTTTTGGTAGGGGGGATGGGGGCATAAGTGTTTTACAAACATCTCTTGTTTCAAATGCTTTTGGACAATTTTGTACCACACCTTTATTGACTCATAGATTTTATGTGTGAATCCCCAACCCTATATGTTGGTATTAATGTTATAGAGGGTAATAAACGGTAGCTTATAGGATGATCTGCCCAGATTGACCATGCAAAGGGAAATGTGAGTTGATCTGATCATGATTGAATATCTATACAGAATGCAGGAGAAACATGTTAAAGAGAAGCAGTGTGAGCATCAGAAGCATATTTTAGAGCTACAGGAAAAACTGAAAAAGAACCAGACCTCAGTAAGTGCAGGACAAAGCTTAATTAATTAACGATTAGCGTCAAGTTACTGTGGCTGTTGGCTGAAGGAAGAATTAGAGCATGTAGTAGATTCATAAAGAATGCTGGTGTAAAAATGTCATATTCCATTTTTGCATGTATTTGAATTACTAAAAAATATACTCATTTGTTAAAAACATGTTAATCATTGCAACATAACATGTATTTGAGCTAGATTGTCTAACATATTAGTTATTGTTGATCACCATGATAATACCTCATTTTCTTGAGATAGTTTCCCTGGTACTTAATATAAGTGAGACAAAATTTTCATAAATTTTCATCATTGTTTATATATTGTATAATTTTTCATTAATAATACAATATAATCAAGAATGATTTTTTTTTAAATGAAAGGGTGGATATAATTAAGCAAAAAAAAAAGCTTGCAACTAAAAAGTATTTTAAAGTAGCTGACTAAATTGTTAAAGTATTAAACTAATATAAAGATCTTTTTGCCAAAGAAAATTTGTTCCTGTTTCATGGATTCACATGTTGCCCTTATACAAGATTACTGTATTTGAAATGGAGAACTTTATTCTTGTTACAGATGTTGTCCCTGAAAGACAAGGTAGAAGAACTACACAAACAATGGAAGGAAGCCTCAGAGGTCAAACCACCAAGGGACATAACTGCCGAGTTCTTGGTCAAGAGCAAACTTAGAGATCTCAATGCTGCCTGTAAAGTAAGGATCTTTATTATTTGTTAAAGTCAAAACCATATTTCTATCATTAATTATAAAGGGGTTCAGTTAAGAAAAAGCTTTGTCAGATATTGAATTACATGTCATTTTTTTTTTTATAAATAAATGTGAGTTTTTTTACACTGTAAATTGAGTTTGAAAAATGCACATTGTTAGTAAATTGAAAATATTTGGTTTTTTTTTAAATATTAAAGGTAGTAGTTAAAATACATTAAGGCATGGTTTGAGTAATTTGTTATCTTGTGTCTGTTTTAGATACTTTACATATTGATTAAATAGATGAATGTAAGGTAGCTTTTCTAAAAAAAATATATATTTATGTCTTGTAGGAGTATGAACAGCTACATACACAGCAGAAAGAAATTGAGGATAAACTCCACGAGATGGAGACTTCATCACCAAGGTAAACAAATGTCACAAAATTCCGCAAGGGGACTTTGGCATGAATATACATGTTCTGATTCTATTTATATTTGTATTTTATACCCAGGTACACAGTAAAACGACACCTCTTTTCCTTAAAATATGTGTGTCTATATAATTTTCAAGACGTTTCCTAGCTCTATTTATCCTGTTTTACTGTTGTACATGTATGTGTTTGTGTTTCCTTGCATTCTTATTTTCTCTACTTATCAGTTATTTGTAGTTTATTAATTTATGATTGTTTTGACTGGATTCTTTAGTACATGTAACTTCTTACTTTTAATCAATTATTAGTGAATGATGACTTCCTGCCTGTTATTCCGAGTCAACACTTTTGTTTGACTCTATTTAGGATGTAGAATAAACTCCAAACTTCCCACATATAATATTGAACATGACCTTGACTATTGACCTTAATACAGGTCAGTTAAGCACATTTAATTTAACCATATATTTAATACATAAAATCAAATTATGAGTACTTCACAATCCAGCCATATTGTTTTTAATAGCAATCTGTTCATTATAAATGTTCAGTGTTCGTGTTCAATGTTCATGTTTGCTGCAGTGAATAAAGTTCAGGCAGCTCCACTAATTCTCCATAGATTTGGTTGCAGTGATGTTTACCTGTCATCGCGTGACAGACAGATCCTGGACTGGCACTTTGCCAACCTTGAGTTTGCCAATGCCACACCCCTTTCTCTCCTGTCACTCAAACACTGGGACCAGGATGACGACTTTGAATTTTCTGGAAGTCACTTAACAGGTAATATGTACATGTAATTCTATCATTTGAATTCTGAATTTTGAAAATTAAAATGTTACAATAAGTGAGCTGGTAAAATAAAAGATTTACATTTTTTTTGATACGAGGGTATGATCAAATGTTACAGTAAAACTCGGTTATAGCGAAGTCGTAGGGACCCGTGAATTTAATTCGCTATATCCGTAATTCATTATATCCATATAACGAATTCGAATAAGTTTATTTGGCGAATTCGTAATAAGCGTGTTTTCCTTTAAGTATTATTACCAAATATGTTTGGGAAGCAATAATTACAAAACATACCTTGGATTACTAAGGTTTTCGCTATGAATTGAATTTCATTTGCAAATTTTTACTAAAAATAAAGTCAATTTAATATATCTAATTTTGAGATTTTTGAAAAATCGTTATAAAAGATGTAAATTTCATTATTTTTAACCTCTGCGGGCAAAAAAATCGGTTTGCTATATCCGTAAATTCGCTATATCAGAGTTCATTATAACCGTAAAAATTTACAAAGAATTGTTAAGAATTTTGCC